>NC_132990.1:23350000-23407500 GCF_048564905.1 Vicugna pacos
TTGCTTGTTGCCATCTTTACTTTTTAAAAGTCACTTGAAACTTCCTAGGTTAGTTTTTGTTTCATGAATGAGCTTGAATTCTTTCAAGATTCTCCAGTAAAGTTTGTTGGCTCAAGTACAGATTTAAAGATAACAAATATCTTGATTATCAGTAGTGTGATCATTGTTTTTGCTAAAATACTGCCAAGACTGCCATTCCATGTCAAGGAATGACATGTCATGAGGACATGTCATTTCCTTATCCAGCAGTTGAAATTTTCTAAAAAGCCTTATGTAAGCAAATACAGGAGAAAGGAAAAATGTCAGAGGAAAAATAGAATTTTGTAGGGGGTATGTGTGGATTTTAAAGTCGTTTTTACACGTGGTATATTTGTAGGGAGATAATTACAGATGTTTTTGGGTTTTCTTCCATCGAGTCAGATCTCAGGCTTCTATTATATTGAAAATAACCTCTTACTTTGGAGAAAGATGAGAAGACTTTAGCAACAACTTGATTTTTGGCAATTATTTTCCCCTTCTGCTTCTAAAACATAATACAGCTGCCCAAGAGAAAAGTATCTTACTTTTTTTGTATATCAAAAGAGGAGAAAGAGAACTATCTTAGAACATATTTAAAGCACATGATGAAAATGAAAGATTAAAAAAAAAAACCTTTTAGAATCTATTTTCTTGGTGCCAGGTACCAGATGTTGATGTTGGCAGTGCTTAAGAGGGTCACAGGGCATTTACAATCACTAGGCTGTGGGGAATAAAATTCCAGGTCCGTTGCACTGAAGATTATTTAAAACTTGTGTTTACCTAGTGGTAACTAGTACAAAAGTACTTTTTCTGTCTGAGCCCCTCTTAAATAAGTACCTTAGAAATACATGATCAATGGAATTGCTGCAAAATAGATTCATGTTTCAGAAGCTCTTCTTAGCTTTATGAAGGTCACTGGTTCCATTTAAGTCTCTATTTTTCAATGTGAAAAGCAGATCGCTGTCGACTTTGTTAGGCGCGATTGGCGTTACTTTAGAGCTAGCCATTTCAAATTAGAGGAGTGAGGCTGTGCTTATTATTTGCATGTGCCGGGAAAGTACACACGCACACACACACACACACACACACCACACTTAGATGGCATTTCCTTAGTATCCTCTAGAAGTATAATTTTGAGGAAAAACAGGACCTTCTGTCCCCCCTCTACGTAATTTCTTCAGTGAGTGAACTGAAGTTATTTTTGTCAGTGATCAGACTTTAAGGGAGGAATGTTTTCCTGCACCCTCTTAGGGTCTCTGGCTGGGTCTGAAAATTAAATTGACAAAGACAGATGAACAGGAGATTAATAATTTTTTAAACAGGAGAAAAGCATACAGATGTATTTAATATAAGTTTTTTTTGCAACACGGGAACCTTCACAAGGAAAGGAAGACCCAAAGAAACAGACCTGAGTATTTTAAGCTAGGTTTGCTAGGAGTGTGCAGTTGTGGAGGAATAGGAGAGAAATAGGAGGAGGAGGTAGTGAATGGGGGGCAGGGGAGGTGGGGAATTTAGCAAGGCTTGTTTGTGAGGGTTCTTCTCTGTTTTTTTGTTTTGTTTTTGTTTTAGGGGGTAGGTAATAGGTTTTTATTAATTTTTTAATGGAGGTATTGGGGCTTGAACCCAGGACCTGGAGCATGCTAGCTAAGCATGTGCTCTACCACTGAGCTGTACACCCCCGCTCCTCCCCCTCTCCTGTGAGAGTTCTTTTCTGCATCCTTTTGTGTTCCAAGATAAGATGCCCCTTTCCTCTGGGTTTGGGGAGGACACCTGGCTTATGAGAGTTTTATGGCCTGTTTCAGGGAAGGAGGGTGAGGGGAAGGTCAGAGTAACCCTCCTGCTTCTGCCGTTTTCTCGGACTCTTGCAGCCTGAGAAATTCAGTATGCCAGGGTGCTTTATTTTGGGGTTCTGAACCCCATCAGGATAATAGGGTTAATCGTTTCCTATGCAAAAAGAGAATTTTAGGAAATAAAGTTGTGAAAAACAGATTCTTCAGGAAGGCCTCTTTGTGCTCTTTTCTAGACCGTTACTCTTCTGCTTTTGTGGGTGTAGCACTGGGAGGAGCTGGATGGTGACCTTACTGAGCTTGTCCAAAGGATTTTTAAATATTTGTGCTTTAGTTACCAATTAAGATTTTACTCAAGAAATTTGGTTTTATTTATTAATACAATGGAATTTATTTGTCCTGGGCTCCATTTCCTTTCTTGTTCCTGTCTGAAAGAATGAGTTTCTTTTTCTGTAGAAAAGGAAATATTTCAAACAACATAGCTGTCAGAAGTAAAAAAAAAAAAAAAAAAAAAAAAAAACTAGAAGGAAATAGGCCAGTATGTCATCAGTTGTTATCCATGGGTGCCAGGATTGAGACTCATTTCTCCTCCTTTGTGCTTTTCTTTTCTTTTTTTAAATCCTCCTTTATGCTTTTCTACATTTTTGGGATTGTCTATAGCTAGAGTATATTGCTTGTAGAATCAGAAAAAAGAAACAAATATATGTGGATTTTAGCTAATTTTGATATGCCTAAGGAGTCAACATTGCTAGTTCTAATTGCAGATCCTAGAACCTTGGTTTTGGACATTAAAATCAAAGTCCTGTTGATGATGGCATAGCTTTCAGAGCCACTTGCCATTTGGATTGGCCATGCTTGCAGGTGTGGGCCACCTTCTCATGGGGTTTGCTTGTGACCAAAGAAAGCAATTCTGTTGACAGCTTAAATGGCAGAAAGGGCTCATGCTGCCACATGCTTCTTTGCTTCTGCCTCCCATGTATATGTTCTGTGGACATATCTTTATTATTTTATAATGCCCATGCAGTGTATTTGCACGTTAGAAATGGGTTTACAGGCTGGTAGGGAGAACTGTGGGACTAATTGCAGAATTTCCTCCATCATGTCTATGTAGGTTAGTGGAGAATGCTATATAAAAACATAAGATGAATACCTGTCCGCTAGGTGGATGCACTTGGGATTCCCTTATAATTTGTCAAGTCCTTAGTGTAGTTTTGAATGTTACTTCCGATGGGAGGAATTTCTTTGAACCGTAACATGTTACAGTTACTTAGAATAATTACATAGAATAGCGTTTGGTTGGGCTCAGAAAGCTGCTTCGTTACTTTTTAAGTGTGAGCTTGGGGCTAGTACTTTTAACCTCTGAACTTTTATTATCTTCATCTGTGAAATGGGGATACTAATAACACCTTCCATTAGGATCATTATGGGGATATATGAAAGTATTTTGTAAATCCATGTATGTTTTATTTATTGAGTAAGCTACTTTTGGCAAACCACCTTAATTTCAGTGAAGGTGATTTGGATCCGGTCCCTGAGTTCATAGCCTAGTGCCCAATTGCATTTGTCCATTCTTCTTGGAAGAGGGGAGGTCAAAGATGTATGGTTTTAATCTTACTTTTTTTGAGAGGCTATGCCTACTCGAACCCCCAGAGCTTCCATTAAAAAACACAAAAATAGTTATTCATTTTCTTTTCCTAATTACTTGGCAGAAATTTAGAATTGAAAAAGAGAAACTAGTAACAGCCAACCTTTCCTTCACACTTCCAGATCAACAAAAGGGATTCTTGGGTCCTAGAGACCAAAGAAATCAGCAGGAATGCCCACGGTGAATTGATGGATTGCAGAGCCTGGCTGGTAATTACTTTTACTGAGCTAAAACATTAACTTAATACACAGGAGCAGGGCCCGATGAAAATCAGGATTTGGACCTCTTGCCTCACTCCCCCATGGTTATCCACACTTTTCCTGCTGGAGGCAGCCTTCTCTCTGGTGGGATAGCTCTTCTTCCTTTCCTGGGGCTTGGCATGGTTTCATGCCCCACCCTGGCAGACTAGAGTTGAACCTTTTGCTTTAGTTGTCCTAGGCAGCTGTTGGGGAGGTGGGGAATATGACTGTTGAGGTTAGTCAGCTTTCAGGGTTGCAAGAAACCCCAGTTTCCCAAGTGTTTCTGGCTAAATAGTAGATATTGATAGCTTTAGCTTATCTTGGGGCTCAAATTTCTAGAATTGGCAAGCTTTAGCTTTGGACTTCTGTGGTATTTATCAAGTACACACCTTGGGGAGCCAAGAAGGCTTTATTTTAAAGCTAACATGTATTGATTGTTAATAACTTTCTAGTGTGCTGTGCTATGAACGACTGTGAGGCCGTATGACATTTAGTGACATGATTATTTAGTGATGTATGTTTGCCGTGGTTTGGGAGGGGCATGTATGTATTTGTTTATATTTTCAGGTGATTGTCAAATCCTTAGTGCTTGAGAGTTTATTTACTCTGCAGTGCTCACAGCCTTCCTATTAGATAGTGAAGAAATTGTGTTTCTAGAGACATGAAGCTGCTTGCAGCTCATTAGAGCCGAGAATGGACTTGAACTCAACTTTTCTGACTTCAAGTTTAGAGGGGTAAAAATAGTAGCTACCTTATGGGATTTATTGGGAATTAAATCCAAAAAATCATGTTGAGGTTTAGGAACAGGGATTGACAAGGGCAAAAACTTAACAAATGAAAGCCACCATCATTGTCATTATCATTTTTACTTTTTATTTTGCTGTCGGTACCACCACCATGTATAGATGGTCAAGCACTTTCTCTGATGTGTGCCATGTTGTAGAAGTCCACTTTTGGCTAACAAATGAAGCAAGTACTCAATTTACGACCCTATTTAAAGAAAATTTCAAAAAGTTTGATAATTTTGACTTCCATAGAGACCCATGAAAAGCATTGGTAGAAGATACTGAATGGTAATTTGCCATCATGATTTTTAATTTTGTGCACTTACTGTGTATTTATGGATTGATTGTATTTCCAACATACAGAGATTTGTCAGATGTGATTCTCTGGAAGTACACCCTCTTGAGACAGCAGGGATTCCCTGGAATCATGATTCGTTGCTCAGCAGTCTCCTGTACTTCCTTGTTTCCTTAGCCATCTACATGGAAGATGTCATATTTCAAGTATTTAAATTTCCTAATCCTGTCAGCACAGGGCTTTAAGTTGGAAGACTGTAGTTAGGAAATCTATTCTGATGTAATTTGAAAGATCAGACTTTTGAGGAATTTTTTGTGACATTGAAATAGGCTCACAGCATATAGGTTGAAAAGAATTGGCTAAAGAGCTGCAAATAGTATGAGCCCACCTTTGTGGCACATAAAGAGGGATATACACGAAGAAGAAATGAAGGAAATAAGTGGGTAACAATAGTGTCATCTATTCTCTTCATAGACTAATAACAAATAGGTTTTTTAAAATTTTTTTACAAGTAATTTTTAAACTTTCTTTGACTTACCAGTAACTCACCTCTTATACTTTAATTATCTAAGAAGAAAGAAATTATCAGTTGTGTCTTGGTAAGATAGTGATGTTTAATGCCTCTAGTGATGTTTAAAACACCAGTGACTCTGTGTTTGCTGTACTTGCTGTCTCACAGGGAGTGTTGCTTAGAAAGAGTGTGGGCTCTGGAATCAGGTGGGCTTGGGTTTCCACCCTGTTGCCTTTATTTAAGAGCTTTGGGATTAGGCAGGTTGCCTCTCTGAGCTTAGTTCTCGTTAAATCAGGATGCCATCTCTTTTGCAAGGTTTCATAAAGAAAAGTGGCTTCCTCTTGGAGGTGGGAAGTAAAGACTAGTCCTTTTCTTCTCCCAGCCGCTGGCCTTACTTCCCAGCCTCCTTCCTTGTATTCCACAAGGATCAATTCAGGGAATAAAAGGACGTTGGAAAAAAGTGTTAGTTTCATAGTAAGTTTTTCAGTGGTTTGCTTTTTAAATCACTTCTTTACTGTAAAAGTCTTGGTTTCTGTTAAGTCTCACATCCTTGGGAACCAAACTCATGACAATCATGAAGTGTGTTACTTCAAAGGATGAGAAAACTGAGCAAACCAAAATCCTGATGCACTCTCTGGAGCAGTGTGTGTGTGAGCACGCCTCTCCCCCGGGGTCAGCCTGGGAGCGCTGAGTAACAGCATCACCACCCACCTCTCCCTGGCAGTGATGTGGAGGGTGTGGAGAGAACTCGGGGGCTGAGGTAGAGTTTATAATTGCACAGCCGTCTGGCCTGCCCTGAGCATTCTTTTCCCTTCCAGGATTCCTGTAATTGTCATCAGATGGCTCCGTCTCCCAAATGTTTTCCGGTATTGCAATTGACTTCTGGAGTGTGTTTTAAAAAAAAAAAAAAGTCCCGAATTAGCACTCATCATTTGTGTCTTTTCTGTTGTGTGTGGATGCAGGCAGATCAGGCATCTCTGGAGTATAGAGAGATGGTCAGATGCACCGTCCTTACAATCTTTAGAGCCTTCCTGCTTCTTTTGCTGATTCTTTCCCACCCATACTGCTTTAAAGGGAAAAAAAAAATGAGGAAGAGGCAGACAGTGGTCCTGTTTTCAACTACAGTCCACTGTCCTTTTAGTCTCACTACTTCTGGGGACATTTATAGAGCATTGCATCTTTCTTGGGTACAGGACTACAGGGAGGTGGGTTGGGAGTTGAACAGTGAGTAAACCCTGTGAAGGATGGTTCAAAGTCTTGGGTTATTCCCGGGCACAGAAGAAACGGGACATTTGAGACAGACCTTGAATTTCATCTGATAGACTGTGAATGACAGAAATGATAGCATTAATTGGCAAAGCAGGTCGTAAGGTGGAAAGAACAACCCAATGGCCCCAGTGATAGAAGAGATGAGCTGTGCTCAGGGAGGAGTATGGGATGCAGTTGAGCTTAAAAATGAGAAAAATTATAAATTTGCATTCATAGTTGAAAAGAGGGGTCAGCCTAATGATTCCAGTTTTAGGCTAAATGCTCTCTGTAAAGTGAAGATATAAAAGGAATGGCTCTGCCCTCAAAGTGGGTCGCATTCTGAGTCTTTCAAGGTAGTACTTGAATTTTTGCTTTATCATAAGCCTGTAACTGAAAACCTAAATATAGGAAGATACCTTCCAAGGTGTTTTGTTTTGTTTTTTTAATCAGATAAGCTCCTGTAATTTGACCTTGACTGCTTTTCTAGGAAGGGAAAAATTGCCCAAATGAAAAAGGGCAGCTAATTTCCACAAAGCCAAAAATGGAGTGATGGCCACATCTAAACCTGTGTGTGTTCCTACCCCCTCACTCCCTAAGCAGAGACTGAGTAGAGAGATGATCTTGGATAGGATTGCTCAACTGGATCATTTTGGGAAGCCTAAAATTGAGGATGATTGAAACAGTTTCTTCTGATTCATGCTGTTGGCTGAGAAATTGTGCTTTTTCAAAGCTACTTTGCTTTACTGGCTCTTACTTATCTAACTAGTAAAATATTTGATTGCATCCTAGTTCCCCTATTGGTCAAATGGTGGAGTGTTCTCTCAACTTACAGGGACCCAGCTCTAAATAGTCATGTTAACTACTGACTTCTTTACACAAAAGTGCCTTTTTACAGTTGCCATATGGATCTTTTAAGATAATTGAGTTAAATACTGATGATGTCTGCTTTAAAAACCATCCCACTTCTTTCTTCCCAAGTAGCTGGGCATGGGAGAGGGGAACAGGAAAACTGGTGATCTTAGCGATAATTGGAGATACCTCATGATTAATACAGAAAGCTCAGGTCATGATAAATTCATGCCCCTTGATAGTGATTGATCTAAGAGTAGGCATGTGACTAAGTTCTGACCAATAATTTGTTAAGAGGAAATCTGCTGGACAAAGGTAATGAAAGTTTCCCACCTGGACCAGATTTGTGCTTCAAGTTAGGCAGTGATGCTTAGCGGGCAGTGAGCAAGAATGAGGAAGGACGCAGCTGCAGGAAAGGCAGGCTGGTGTCCTTGACATCCAGCCGTGGGCTGCTTGTTCTGACGACTCATTCTGTGAGAGAGCTAAGTGTTTAAGCACCTATAGACTGACTATCTGTTATCTGAGGCCAGCCTAATTTCTACCTAGTAAAATTTCTATGCTTTTATCAGGCCCCTTTTAGTAGTTTTTCTTCAGATTTGTAAAGTAATTCTTATACTCTTAACTTAAATCACACTGTATATTGTTTAAAGTTATTACTGTTTCAACACATGAGTGGCGAGGACCTCTTTTTGATGGGGATGGGACACTTAAACTGACCCTTCTCAAAGCAAGTGCCCCGCTGCCGGTGAAGTCATCTCATGGACCAGGTCGTTTTCACTGCTGACAGCACCTTGGTGAAAAGTGTGAGGGGACGAACACGTTTGTGTGTGATTTGCATTCGTTGTGTTTCTGTGGTTTGTAAATGAGGTACTCTTTGCTCGGGCAGCTTATTTCCGCTTTGGGTTGTTAGGACTGATAATAAGAGAAAGAAGTGTTGGGAAATCGTCTAAAAATACGTTCTATGGCAGTGATTATTCAGTTTTCAGCTGGTATTTCTTTGGCCCCGAAGGTTCATTTTGGTGTCTGACTTTGTTGATAATTCTTTTATGATATTTAAGCTATTCCTTGCAGTATATTTTTCCCTTTCAGTAAAGAAAACTCAACTTTCCTTCCAAAGATGAATTATAATTAGGAGTGCTTGGTATGAAAAATATTTCTCACTTACTATGCCTAATAAGATAGAAATGTTCTAAATGTGTCCTTGTGAGTAGGTTATATTTAGGAAGGCATCTACTTATTTTAGTTAACTGATCTCATTGCTTTCATAGCATGTATCCTCAGTAGTCTCCCATGTTCCTGTTCCATATGGAATTCTTTGTGAAACCAGACCTCAGCATACGGTGTCATTAACTTTCAGGGTCAGTGGTACTGAAAATGTTAATGACATTTGTTGGCTCTGCATATCTTTTCATAGCACTCTTACTTTTTTATACGGTCATGATAAATACAGTTCCTTCTCCTGTTTTTAAAAAGTGAATTTTTCTTCTAAGTTGGTTCTTTGCTCATCTTTATGCTTTACTTACTAGCAGAAAATAATTGAGTATATTTGAGACCCCACCCCCCCTACTTTTTTGACTCCTTCTGTAGTCTGGGAATGGCCTTCTTAACTCCTTGGTTCTCTGGACACTGTGCACATTTGCCCTTTTGCCAAAAACCTGAAGATGTTCTGGTAGAACTAACTGGTTACTCTGTTGAGTCACACTGAATTAGGTTTGCCCAACTTCTAGGAGTCAGTGTTTTACCCTTTCAGTGACCATGTTCTTCCACTTTTTGAGGAAAGTGGACAAGCTGGTGAAGAAATTTTAAAGAACTTGACCTATGGAGTTCTACTTTCGGAGTTCAGATACTGGCCTCACTGCTTAGTGTCTGCAGACCATTTGACATATTACATGACTGCTCTGTGCTTCAGTATTCTGAAAATGGACACTATACTGGTTCTTACCTTGTACCGTGAAAATTCTGTTGTGTCATAAGAATTCTATGAGGAAATTTATGAAAAGCTCTTACAAATAGTGCCTGGTGCGTATTAAGTGTATAGTTGACAGGGTAGTATTTAGTTGAATTTTTCAAGTTACTTTTAAAAAATCTGTCCTTTGGCTCTCAGAACCACCCCATGAAGGAGGAAGTATTATTAGACCTATTCTATAGGGCACCAGTGGTAGAGGTATAGTGTCCATATGTAACTTTGTTACCAGTGGTAGAATTGGGAGGAGAGTCTAGATCTCTCCTCTGATGTGTTGTACTTGACTGTGAATTGGGTGTTCAGGAGGTTGCCCTGTTTTTGTGATGTTGTAAACTAGAGGATGAGTTTAAATGCTAGTTCAGTGCCTGTTCCTCATCCTTAAATCTGGCCCACTGGTGAACCAGTTCATTCATTCTCAAATTACTTATTTATTAAACACAGATACTTCTTGCCTTGCAAGCTTCTGATAAACACAATTTCCAGTTACTGTGGTTAATTAACACCATCACCCAACAACACAGTTCAAATTTCAGTTCTTCTGTTACATGAACAGTGAGTGATTGTATTAAAGTACAACCAGTGCATCCTGTTCTTTGGTTCATGGACAGACAGCAAAGGGCGGAGCTGTGTTGCCTCCTTGTCTCCCAGAGATAAGCCCATGTAACATTTTATGAAAATGGATAATTCTGAGGGGCAATTGGCCAGACAAAGATCAAAGTGCAGCAAAGAAATGAAGAGTGATAATTCTGGAAGTGAAATCTGAACCACTCATAGACAGAATTCAGGGGAAAATAACTGATGACCACAGGAGTGTCAACCCTGCCACTGTTCTAGAGCCTCTGTGTCTGCAGAGAGAGGAGTTTAGTGAAGAGGAATTTATCATTGTAAATCACGAAAGTGATGGTGACAAAAAGGGTGAAGGCCTAACAGAAAAAAGGATGCTGGCAGAAAACTTCGTATTAAAGAAACTCCTCAGAGATACTGCAGGACAGTGAAAACACAAAGGGTAAAATGTTGGAAGCTAACCCAAACTTAGACAGGAGTATGCCAATTCACCAAGGCATAGAAAAGATGCTCATTTGGTATTTTAAGTTACACAGTGAAAAGGCGGCAGCACAATTCAAAGTACTCACATTGCTCTTGATTTTTTTTTTTGCTTTTTTTTTTCCCTAACATTTTTATAAGCTGATTTTGTTTGTTTTTTAACTTCACTTGGTCAAATGTCAATCTTTGTGATATTGTCCATTGCTTTTAGCCTCAGGAGGAATATCAGTGATCAAAGAATATTCACTTAGACTTTCTTGTTGATTTTGTTTCTTTTTTTCCCCATTTTTAATTTTTTTGTGGGGGAAGGTAATTAGATCTACTTATTTATTTTTAGAGAAGGTACTGAGGATTGAAACCAGGGCCTCATGCATGCTAAGCATGCACTCTACCACTTGAGCTACACCCTCCCCCTTGATATGTTTTTTATAAAGAAATATAACACTTTAATTCTCCAAATACCTAATGTTTTAAATTACAATGTACTAAACAAATGTTTTACTTTTTTTCATTTTCTTATTTCTATATAAATGATAATATAGTTTTTAATGTTTTTTACAAAATGTTAAAGGCTATAGAAAAAGTACAATTTTTCCATTGGTTATTAAGATCACTTGCGTGATTTCAGCTCCCATAGTCATGTTATGGTTTTGTAATGCTGTGCAAAGCAAGAGCTGCCAGTATTTATTGAGCCAAGTGGGCACTCTTGTAAGTGGTGGGGATGCAGTGATACAGTGATGCCTTATGAAACATTACTCCAACGTAGATTTATTGAGTGTCTGCTATGTGCCAGGCCACATACACGCATGTGAATAAAACGTAGTCCTTTTTCTCAAAGAATTCACATTTCAGTTGATTGATGAGAAACTCAGGATTACTGTACCACAGCATATGCCTATAATATGTATAATACATTTCTTTGAATGCAGTGATAGGGAAATACCAGGCATTGTAAGAGCTTACAGGAAGGGCATCTAACTTACTAGCCTGGGAGTGTGAGGTTTGGGAGAGGCAAGGAGACAGCCTGGAGGACTCAGTAGTTAATACGGAAAAGCTGTATTTAAGAGCCAGACAGTGGTAAGAAATTTCTACATGGAGAGAGCAGGACATTTTAAAAAGTTGATTGTTGCTGGAATGTGGAAGATAAGATAGGGACAGATCAGCAATGCCATGGAACCTGTAGGCAATGCGAATCCAATCCCTTGGGATTTTTCTATAATTTCTTTTAAATTAAGGCATAATTTATACACAATAAAATAGACACATTTTCCTGTATCACTTAGTGTGTTTGATATAAGTCCTGTAACCACCACCACAATCAAGATGAAGAACATTTATATCACCCCCTGATACTCCTGAGTGACTAACTCCCACCCCACACTTGCCCCTGGCAACCACTGCTCTGTTTTCTGCCCTTATAATTTTGTCTTCAGAATGTGATATAAATGGAATACTACAGTATGTAATTTTTTAAGTCAGACTTCTTTCACTTAGCATGATACTTTGGAGATTCATCCATGTTGTTGCATGGGTGGAATGTGAAAATTGGAGTTTTAAACAGGAGAATTATCTGTGAGATTTGATTGGAGGATGGATTTGAGAGGCGGGAGGCCAGGTGCTAATGGAAGGGAGTTGCAGAGGAGGGGCTTGGTTTCAGAAGTGTGTAGGAGGTGGAATCAGTCTCAACCCAGCTACCTGACACAGGTAGTGATGCAGGAGTAAAGACAGGTGAGAAGGCCCTGCATGTTGGCTGAGTTGAGGGGGAGGCATATGGAATTACCCTGGGGTGAAGCCCAGCCAGGTGTGGGCACGTGAATGAGTTGCCTTCTCTCCTGCCTTAGCCTCTGATCTTTGCTTAGATCAAATTTGCTAAGTGCCGACCTTGCTTAATTAAAGGGCTTCCTTTCTCTTTATCCCACCACATCATCATCATCAGGAATTTGCTTGGGACTGGACTGCAAAATGAGCATCTTCTTCATACAGTAACAGCTAACTCAGTTCATTTGTGGTTACTCATTGTTTTCCACAGATAACAATATAAATGCCTTTAGAGAAGCTATGGTTTACTTAGTGCATGGACTTGGAAGTCAGAGTTCAGTAGTCACGAACAGCTGCAGGCTGCAGTTCTCTTTTGTAAAGATCCTTTCATCCAAAAGGCGTTCTCTTGAACTGTGTTTTGAGCTACATTTGAACCAGTTTGAACCACATGGGATGGAAGTGGTGGTGAAGGAACACAACATCATCTGTACTGAAGATACGGCAGACTCAGTTTCTGTCCGTGGTGCGATTCCGGGTGGGACTCTGAGGCGGCATCCAGGCCAGTGGGGTGATCCTGTGCTTAATTGATAATGCCTGTCTCTGGTCCAGGAAGGGGAGCACCTTGAAAAGTGGTGGGCAGAGTGTTTGCCACTCTGAGGAAGAACTTTTCACAAAGGTGACCTACCACACAAATACTTACACCCAAAAGGTATTGGATACAAAGTTAGCCTACAGCAGTCGTTACAGCTGCCAGAGCAGTCATCCTCAGGACAGCTCCGTGAAGTGAAGAGTATTTTTCACATCTCACGGGTGGGGAAACTGACAAGAGGTCAGGTAACTTTGCCGAAGTCAGACAGCTAACACTGGCAGAGCTGGAGTTCACACCTGGGTAGTCTGGCTCCAGAGTCTATAACCTTCTCTGTGTACCGTTCGGTCTTTGGAGTTCTAAAAGGCTAGTAATGGGCGTTGTTTAATTTCACAGTTAAGAGGGACGGTCTAGAGAGGGCTCTGAGACACCTTACTCAAGATCCCAGATGGTGGTGGAGGGAGAACTAGGTTCCCCCTGCCCAGAGCTCTTGCCATTTTTGCAAGTTTTGTTCTTTGGTCTTGGTTGATTGTCACTTTCATATTAGTGAAGAGTAACTTTGCTGATGTAGGCAGAGTGGCAAAATGTGTGTTGAATTCCTTCCTTTTCTTGGCTTCAGCTCCCCCTTGTCTGGGAATGCACTACATGGCTCTCTTCCTGTCCCCTCCGTGACTTTATTATTCCCAACAGAGTCTGGAATAACCGTTACTCTTCTGCATCCTGTCCTGTTCGGTCACTGATTTTCAGATCTTTTGCTCTTTCCAGGCTCTTCCTATTAGCATTTGGGGAGTGGAGAAGCTGCCCCACCAACTGGGTGAGAGTTGAATTTTGGAATGGGGGAGGAAGTGGGACTGCTGCGGGACAGGGTTGTTGTGGTACAGGTCAGAGACTTTCATTGGGGTGCTGACCTTTGTGATTTTTGCTTCTCCTGCCCTACCCGTACCCACCAGAGCTCACCCCCTCCACTTGTGGTGCAGGGCATCTCACACTCTGCATCTGGGGTTCAGAGCCAGAGAGAGTGCTGCTAAATTTACTTGCCACGTGGAACCGTGAGTACACAGGACATCTGGAGCAGAAAAGAGCACCTTACCTTAACAGTTTACATTCATTATTTTTTGTAGTTTTATTTTGAGGAGCCAGAGTTTGAGGGGGTAAATTAATTTTCTTTAACATTTGTAATGTTTCTTAAAAAAAAGTCCCTCCTGTAAGCTTCTTCAAGTAAAGAGGCTGATGTTTTCCTTCTGTATCTTCCTCTCTTCTTCCTCCTTTTTCCCCTTCCTTCTTTCCTTCCTTGTATAGTGGGTCTTTGTATGTAAAAATTTATATTTCATCCACCCAACCCAGGAATGAAGCTGAATATTAATGCATTATGGTCACCATTCTCCTGTGGCTTACTCTTTCTCCACATTTACTGTAATTAAAAATGTCCTTCTCAATTTCAACTCAGAATACCTGAAAAGACTCCTTGTTTTGTTAAGAGAAAGCAAATTTCCCCAGGTAAGTTCCCATATGTTTTCTGTAAAAACTGGCACATGCTTTCTTTGTATTTTAGCCATGTCATGTGAGAGCCTTAGAAGAGTAATCAGCCAGTCTAAGCCACTCATCTCTTCTTGCCTGTGTTTTCTTGGGTAATTTTAACTCTTTTGGTGCCATCCAGGAAAGTTTACTTCTTCCTGTCCCAACAGGAGTGTCTAGGAGTCCTGAGATGACCACTTTTCTTGCATTCCCTCAGATGGCCCTTGGGCTCTGCGCCACTTCTGAATAGAGGCTTGTGCACAGAGGAGAGTTTTCCTTCAAGGCCCTGGGAAGGGCCCCGGCTAATGTGTTCACAGAGTCATATCTTCCTGTAAAGTGTGCCTGTATCTTTGCATGCTTTTAAAGAGGGTCCCCCAAAATGTGCACGCTTTAGGCCTTACCTAACCTGCATCCACTTTCCTAGTTCCTGTCGAGAAACACAGCAAGAGGGTCTATCCACTTAATTAGTCACCTGATCCAGTTACTTCTCTGTGGCCTTCCAGCCATAGTGTAACTTCTTTTGAGTTCTCTAATTCTCTGAAAATGCAGAACAGTTGCTTATCCACAGTGTCAAGCAGGAGGTAAAGCCCGGACAAGAAACCTTGCCAGAGAGATGCTTTAGGGCTGGGGTGGTCCGGTCTTACACTGCAGTGGGCATAGATTGACTTTACCTAGAGGAGAGCTGGGTTTTGCAAAGGTGAGTTTAAGATTCCAGTTCTTTTTTCTCTAATGTACAGACACATTGCCTTCTCAAAAGAATACACCGGGAAGCTGTCTCTAGGAAATGGTGTATATAGCACAATCACATACACAGAAACCTTACTTCACCCCGAGAAGTGACCGTCGTTCTTCTGGTCTCGCAGACCTGAACACCCAAGTGATCATTTTTTCCTGTTTTCCTCCTACTCCCATCATTGGGCACATCTTGTAAGTTGATGGTTTTAGTTTGCATTGTCTCTTGGAACTATCCCTCCTTTAGAAAAAAGAAGTCTTATTACTGTGGAGTTGGATGAGGGAGATGGTTTATAAAGGGAACTCGTATCACTGTTTTCCTCTTTTTCAGTCTCACTGTCCTCTCACAAGCTGGTTGTGGTAAATGGTCAGTGCACCTTCAAGCTTCCTCCAGAACACTGTACTCGTTGGAACTGGAGACTTTTAAAAATATCTCTGACTTTATCACTCCTCAGCACTCAGCTTCATCTGTTACAGGCTCCCTGTTCAAAACAAGCCCTTACTTCCATATTCAGGTGCCTCCTTGAGAGGCGGCTAGCCTGCCCTCCCTCCTCCATCTCTCTCTGACACTTTTCATATTGTGTTTTAGCCGTATTAGTTCCTGGGTTTGCCTCCTATTGTGCAGCATTTTCTTAAGGCGCTTTTTAATTTGTACCTTGCAGGACAACTATTTATGGTTGTAGGATTCTCCAGACTATGTTATAAAATTCTTGAAAGTAGTGGTAGGTGTTCAAGTACTCAGTGAAGAAAGTAGAACCAGATGACTACACAGAGCTGCAGGAGCCCCCCACCAGGCACACGGAGCCCTGAGTACCTGTCTTCCCCACCACACTTGAAGTCACTCCAGACCTGGGAATGTGCAGAGTCTCTCAGCATGAAAAGATAGTCACATTGGTTTCTTATTCTTGTGATGCTCTCCTCCATTCTTTGAATAGAATTTTTTTTCTTGTTTTAACCAAAAATTTTGAACTTTTTGTCAAATTCACTAGGAAAAGAAAATCAGGTGTTTGTCCACTATTACTTGTGTACTAATCACTTTGTGTCTGAAAATTTTAATTATAAAAAAACTTACATCATTCTTACATATGTGCCAAAGATCTGAAGATTTAGACTCAAGACTTCATGTCATCAGAGCTGGAGTGATTTTTAGGGTGGTGGTGACAAATAAGCAGTTTAAGTCTACAAAAAAGCAGGGGCATAGAAGAAAGGAAGTATCTTTTTAATACCCTCAGGAAATAATCATAGGCTCAGTTAGAAGTTTAAATACCAGTACATTCTATTGCGGCAACATTTAAAATAGGAAAAAGTTGGAAACAACCTACATTTCTAATAATAAAGGTTCTAGAAGTAAATAATGGTTGATGACAGCATACTATATGGACATTAAAATTTCTATTTTACAAACCCAAAGATATGAAAACAATTAATGCAACTTTTATATCAAATGCAAAATATCAGTTGCAAAATAGCATCTTCAGTATCATTTCAGTTTTATAAAATTAAAGGTGCTTAGGGAAGAATTTGAAAGGAGGGTTACAAATGACAAGGTTATCTCTGGGTGATAGGATTATGAGTGATTTTTCATTTTTGGTAGTTCCATATAATTCAAATTTTCTAAAGTAAGTGAGTATTTCTATTATAAGGGTTGGGGACTCAAACAGGGAGTTTGCAGTCATTTCTCATCTTCTCACTGAAGTAAAACCCGGAAGAAAAAATATTCTCATGAATATGAGAGAGTTCTGGTTACCTGAATTTTGGTTGCCTAAAGTTTTAACGTAACTAGTCCTCCTAATGCGCTGAGTTCTCTCTTTGCTTCTGGGCTTTTATCAGGACTGTCCCTTGTACCAAGAACATTAAAAATTTTTTTTGTGTATGTATGTATTTTAATGGAGATCCCGGGATGAAACCCAGGACCTCATGCACGCTCAGCCCACACTCTACCACTGAGCTATACACCCCCACTACCAAGAACATTTTCAGTCACTCTTTCTAGACCCCTTTGCCTGGTTGACTTAGAAAAAAATAGGGAGGCAGAGGTGTCACCTCCTAGAGAAAGCCTCTGGCACACCTCCTGTACGTGCTGATGGAAGCCTGGGCTTTGGGCTCCAGGGCATTTGTCACGTGGTACTATCGCTGTGTGGTTTCCTATTTTTTTCTCTCTTGTAGACTTTAAGATACTTTAAGTTCCAGAAAGAAATGTTCCTCTTTGTTCAACACTACATCCACTATACTTAATAGCACACAGTATAAACTCGATACATTTTTTGGGAAAAAAAAGAATTTATATATTAACAGATGACTGATGAAGTAAACAGTCTGTCACAGGAGCTGAGCCCACCTAATTCTTAAAGCATTTACTCTCAAGTAAACCAGGCATGTGTGTTTCATGTTGGAAACATCAAAGTTTAATCATTTGGTACTTTAAGCAAAAGAGGTCTTATGTGGCTCCTGTTTTCAGAGTCCAAAAATCTGAAAGCATGAGCCTCGTAGAAAGCTATATATATACAATCACAGGGTATTAAATAGGTTAATGTCTTAAATAAACAACTTGTAAATAAACAGAAATAAGGCACAATTAAGAGAAACATTTAAAATAGAATTATACCATATTTCCCGAACTCGGTTCCCAAAGATCAGATTCAGATGATGCTTTTATTCATAAGCTTTCAAAAAGTAAATAAAACATTCTGTATGCTGTTCACCATAAATCTTAACTTACCATTCAAATTAAATCTAAACACAAACATAACCCTAAAACCTCCTCTAGTCCCACAAATACTTAGACAATCAAAATCTGATTTCCAGGACAGCAGTTTACTATGTGAGTACAATATTTATACTGAAGAGATAAATTATGCAAGGTACAATGATTTATGTTTTTGTTATATCTAAACTTACACTTTGCACATTACAAGGTTCAAGAGCCTGCAAATTTGCTCAAAGCTCAGGTTGTCTAATGAAGCAATCACACTATTTAGGACACTTTTAATACAGATTTAGATTTAAGATCTATTTGAGAAGGGCTGATCAAAGCTTCAAGCAAAATGCACTGTTTTATATTATCTACTTAGCACTTGACTGTAATAGCTGTATAACAAACTTAAATTAAAAATTAATTCATAAATTAAGCCCTTACTTTATTTAAACCACTACTATATTCACCTTCCTTCCATGCTGTCTAGTAATGTTGTATAAAAGTAATTCATGTCAAATAGCAATGCCATTTTAAAGGAGAGCAATCATTACTAATCTTAGTTATGCAAGCCCTCAATGAGCCATGAGTAAATTTTTCAAAAGTAAATTTTCCAAATGTAAATTTTAAAGTTCACTTAAATTTTTAAAAGGTTTTTTTTTTTGGCATTTAGACCAGTGCTCTCTAAGATACCTGCTTGAAGAATACATTTGTCAGTGATTCCCAGTACATTTATATGAGTGAAAGTAGAAGATATCATAGATGCTATGTGGCTGGTCATGAAATGGAAGGCTAGTGTTGTTATATGTTGATATAAATGTGAAACTGTTATTCCAATTATTTTTTTTAAAGTACCCACATGGCTCCAGAAATGTTTTATCCAGGGAATTTTTTTTTAACAGAAGAATTAAATATTTTATAGGGAATGCTCTTTAACTGCAAGATTAAATTAACTTTTGGTCTGTGACTCGGAACATACCTTACTAGGTAAATATGTCCATGGAGTTACAGATCAAAAGAAAAACGAGATTGTTTCTGAAGTAAGCATTTTTCTTAAAGATGTCAAGAGGGAGATTTTGCATAGAACCAAGTAGAAGATCCTGAGAACAGGAACCACTGGGGGTTGTATTTTGTGTACACTTTGTACTAGTTTAGGGCTGAAGCCTGTTGTCTTCATCTCTTCATCCTGTGACTACCTTAGTGCCGAGCGCATCATACTCGATGAATATCCCCGCCCCTCAAAAAAAAATTTAAATAACGGCTTTACAGAGATATAATTCACAAACCATACACTTTACCTGCTTAGGATGTTTTTATTGTTTCAATGGTTTTTAGTATGTTTAGAGTTGTATAGCCATCACCACAATCAAATTTAGAACATTTTTATCACCCCAAGAGGAAATTTACACACTTCAACTATCACCCCCTACCCGCACATCCCACCCCAACACTGCCATCCCCTTATAGCTGTAGGCAGCTATTGATGTACTTTTTTTGGTGGGGGAAGATAATTAGGTTTACTTATTCATTTATTTTTAGAGGAGTTATTGGGGATTGAACCCAGGACCTTTCGTATGCTAATCATGTACTCTACTACTTGAGAGATACCCTCTCGCTTTTTAATTTTTTTTTAACTGATGTACTTTCTGTCTATGGATTTGCCTTTTCATTTCATACAAATGGAATCATACTCTATGTGGTGTTTTGTGTCTTCTTTCACTTATATAATATTTTAAAGGATCATCCATATTTTGCTTCATTGTATGTGGTATAAATCACATTTTTGCTTATCCATTTATCTGTTGATGAAACAGATTCTTTATAATATTTAAATGCATTATGGTAGGTTTGTATTGCAAAGGCAAAAAACTAAGGAAGAAGCGAAGTTGGAAGATTTCAAATCGGAGATGCCTTCAAAGTTGGTTAGTGGTGAAGGTATATGTGAATGAGTTTAGATTAAGTTCGCACGGTGGTTGGGTCTAAGGAAGAGTATCCCATACATCAGGACCTCATTTCGATTCTACCTATTGGATGCTTCTTAAACCTGCCCTTGTCTCTATATCACTGGCAACTTATCTAAACATAATCTTTTGTCTGGCCATTGGATTATCACTACCATCCCATAAAGCAAGCAAAAAAGGAGCATTTCTTAAAATGTCATTTTCCCTTAGGAGTCCCAAGTCTTTAACATGGCCTGGCTGGCTGCCTTTTTCCTCCCTCTTCCTGTCCTGTTCTATGATACTGATTTTGTATTTAACAGGGCCATGGAGTCTTTCTGAAGTCCTTGCTTAGGCACCCTCAATTTCAGCCTTCAACAATTGAAGAGCTATAGGTTAAGGACCCCTTTGGGACCCTGGTGAAGTAGAAAGGTCTTAGGAGCTCTGGGCTCCATTGTGCATCAGAAATGTGCTTGTTTCCTTTGAGCCTCTTGATCTGCAGAATAGAGAGGATACCTTGTAAGGTGTCCAGAAGGTTAAAGGAGATACTGTGTGTATGTATCTGGCACATAATATGTGCTTAAAAGACTATGTCCTGTGCATTTTTCATTTGCATTAGCATTTGAATGTAGTGGCTTAGATGAGTTTGATATTCTTCCTTTTTTTGCTGAAAAGAGGGATCAGTACATTATGATGATTGCCTGTAGTTTAGGGTTCTTTTTCTTCCAAAATCTCTTTTTCTCAGAATCCTGGTTTTCTAAACTCTGTGAAATTTTATTACTGCCCTTGTACCTCTACCAACCAGCAGTATGTCCTTGGATTCCTGCTTTTAAAAAGGCTACCAATCATTTATTGCCTTTTTTTTTCCTAATACATTTGTGTGTCTGTATCTTTATGATTTCCTCATTATGAAAGTAATTTTTGTTCTTTGGAAAATCAAGAAAATTCAGAAATAGAGAAATAGAGGAAGATAAAATGAGTTTGCAATCCAGTTACCTGCTGTGGTCATTTTGGTTTATGGTTTTCTAGACTTTATTCTTCACCTATGCACATGTATGTGTCCGTATTTTTTGAAAGAGAAGTTGAACGATACTATATGTTTAGCTTTTTCCACTTGCCATTGTAGGTGTTTTAGTGTTAGTATCATGCATGTATACAATTTTTGTGGCCTCACAGAATGCCATTGATTGCATGGGAGCGCCATAATTACTGTCACCAGATCTCTTTGAGTAGACGTTTTGGTTTTATCTAACTTCTGGTTGTTAAAACAGTGCTGGCTTTGATTTTGAAGTCGTGATGATTCTGATAATGCTTTTTACCTCCCGAGTTAACAGTGCTCTTGAAGTAATTTCCCTAAGGTTTAATGCCAGATCTAGTTCAAACTTGCCCTCCTTTTCACAGATCTTTTGTAATGTTCCCACTCACAGGACTGTACTTTCTCTCCTTTCACATCCATATTTTGGTCTTTATTTGGTGCTAGTTTTCCAATTTCTTCATACCCCCACCCCCAGGTACTTTGGTAAAACTGTATTTTCTCTTTGTCCCATCCTGCTGTCCCATCTGAGCTTGATCTTAAAGAAATGACTACTTCGTATTGGTTAACATATCTTTCCATTTTGCTGTGGATCCTTATGATTAAATTTATTGATTTGTTTCCATTGCATTTTCCATCACCTCATCTAAAATTTGGGATTTTTAAAATATTTATGTATTTGAATTTTTAAAAATTAATCTAAAAGAGAATGGTTGCTTTCTTCCAAATAAAAGAATCAGTGGAGTGGTTTGTATTGTGTGGTACAATCAAAAGGTACATCTTTACACGTAATTATCTCTTGTCCTAGGTTGAGATATTCCTAAGGTAATTTTTAATCCTGGACTTTTTTCCCTCTTTGTGGGTCTGTTTTTTGGCCTATGGCCAGTTGATTATGTCCTTAAGAAGCATTAGCCATTTTAAATAATTTTAATTTGAAGCTGCGTAAACCCTATTGTATATTCTAAAGCCTTGGTTATTAAACATGAGCATGCTCCTGAATCATGTGGAGATCTCATTTAATCCCAGACTGCTGGGACCTACCTTTAGTTTTTCTGATTCTGTAGATCATGGGTAGGGCCTGAAAATTTGCATATATAACCAGTCCTCAGGTGATGCCGATGCTGCGGGTCATGAGGCCAAATTTTGGGAATAACTGCTCTAAAGGAACATAGAAGTCACTTTAGGATTATATTTACTCTTTGTAATTTTCTGTGTTCTTCTTCTCTTTACACTAATACACATGACAGATATAACTAAGCATATTTTAGTCGAGCTGTCACTTGTTTAACAGATAACTTTATTGGCAAAATACAGGAAAGTTACTGGATACAGACCTACAGCCTGGTGTGAGCAAGACCAGTAGGCAAGGCATCTCTAGTCCCAGACCAGGGTCCTGGATTATTTGGTCCAAGAGAGTTTTCCCTAAATCTCTTACAGTCTTAATTCCCCTGCAGGGGGAAAAAAAAGTGCTTTCTGCTAGATCTCTCCTGTCCCTCCATCTCCAAAATCTTCAGCAAATCCTTAGAACTGTTTTTTAAACAGATTCATGGTGTCAGATATCTCAATTAAATGCTTATCTTTCAATAAATGTTCAGAGTAGTTTTAATAGAGGCATCCTTCTAAGGTTTTATCTTGATGGGGATTTAGAACTTGGATGAGGAAATCACTTGAAATCATAGATATTCCTAATGGCTTTGAAAAATCAGAGCTACGGGAAAGGAGATGGTCTAGATGTCAGGTCTTTGAGAATGGAAGGTTGAGCCCAGACGAGAGGAGGTGAAAGAGAGATTTTAAAATACTGGGAATTGAAATTGTCATCGGGTGCATTTGATTCATTGGATTCGGACTCAGTTCAGTGTGTGAATCTCTGGGTCCTTATCAGATGAAACTAGTAGTTGTTACACCATTAGCAAAGTGGCGATTTAGATCTTTGCATTTGCAGTTCTTTCTGTAGGACCGCTGGGATGGGGTAAATGTATAAAGCCTTTTGCAGAAATCTGGCAGGCATATTTGTATTTGAATAGGAAGGACAGACTACTGTTAGAAAAAGCACAAGAGGACAGGGCTTTTGTAGAGGATCACAGGGCAGATAGGTGTGTGAAAGGTGAGGCTTCAGCAACCCTGGCAGCTGATAAGAACAAAGGGCAGAGTGAGATGCACAGGAAGTCTCCTCTAAGCACCTCAGCTCCTCCTGTTTAGACTTAGTTAAAGGGCGGCTGATTTAGCCAAAAGTGCTTCACTTATATTATAGAGACAAGTCCCTTGTTCTCTGAGGCTTTCACCGTGAGTTGGAATTTAAAATCTTTTTCCAAAGCCTTTTGAACTTCTCTTTTGTTGTTATTATTGTGTTTTCTCTCACCCACTGCCCTCCACCTTAAAAAAAAGGGTTTTTTGATGGCATGACACATGTGGTCTTCTTTTCTTGTCAGCAGTTAGGAGAAAAATCTCCACAGAGTAAGAAACCTTATGACACAGAAAACATTTGCCTGAAGTGTTCCCATGTGAGCAATGGGCATGGGCATGTACTAAAAGAGAGGGTAAAAAGGCTTTTTGTTGAGAGTGACAGGCAGACAGGATGGGCAAAGTTTAACTTAAATCCCTTCATTGATATTGGAAAGTCATAAGCCTTCATATGACACCGCCACATTCAGCTGTGTGATCTGGAGCTCTCGAGCTTGTACCACAGTGTGTGTGTGTGTGTGTGTGTACAGTGTAAACATTTTATGAACTGCAATGTCTGATCCATCCGTCTGTCTGGGCAAGAATGTCCCTTGATAGTAAAAAGAACAGCAATCAGGACAGAATTGGTCAATGCGGCATGTCTAATGGTGGGAAGATATTTGAAGGACTCGCTATAGACACAATAGTCTCTCTAAATAGCCTCTTTGTACCCGGAGTCTTATTGCAAACAGGTTCATTAAGGAGAGACATTCTGACACACAGCATCACAGTAATGAAAGTAGCTCTGTTTTTCTAATATTGTATCTTGCCACTTCAGTTATGCTGCTAGTACAAGATTTCCCTTGTGTTGTTGTATATTTCTCCAGAAAAAGAATCAGTCTTCATAGAATATACAATTATTTTGTACAGGAATGTATAACTCATACCTAAGATTCAGTCCTCCCTGTTTATGTGCACTAGTGCAAAAATAATTGGCAAACACATCTTCCAGGCCAAAAGATTCCAGCACCTTCAATTTGTTGGGCCAGAAGATGTTGAACCAGAGTTATAATAAACTTTGAAAAAATGTGTAATGTTCAAAATGGATTTGTGATCAATCATAAAAGAAAAAAAATATTAGTACAGTTTCCCATGAGGTGTAATTTTTTTTCCTAGGGTTTTAGCCAACTCCAGTACAGTATCTGTTCAAAGATGGGGAAAATGCAAAAGGTTTCATCCACCAAGCTTTACATATAACTACTATATGATGACTTAAGCTATTGGATTTTCTGCCTGTTAATGTACAGCATGAACATTATGAACATGGAAAAAAAAGGTTATATTGGTTTAAAAGTGGATATGGAAAATTTAATGTGCTCAAGTGGGAACAATGGCATATTAAAAAAAAACACTCATGACACAGATCTAATAATTCACTTGCCCCTGTAGGAGAAGGGTATCAGCTCTGATACTGGCTCATAGTTTATTTTTATATACACCCCTGGTCCCTGCAGTATACCCCGTGTGTGGGTTCCAGAGAAAAGAAAGAAAATAACCTGTAGGGAAATCAGCCTGGAAACCTTTCATTAAATACATTGTGCTCTGTATTGTGTCGTTCACAGAAATCTCCAAGAAATAAAGAAAGGAAAAACCTGTTATCAGTCTGCATGTGTGAAATATTATATTTGAATACTATCATTTGTTTTAAGATTAAGGCTGAGGCTGCAGACATATTAGTCATTATTCACTTACATCTGGTAGATAATGCAACAGGGATTTAAAATTTCTTCTTCCATTTTTAGTCCCCACCGTCCTCTCTGCCTGCCCCCCACCAAACAGTGGCAAAGATACTACTTTATCTTCAAACTCTGCTGGCTAAAATATTTCCATGTTGGAAATGTTGCCTCTTTATAGAGAACTGGGGGTGGTAAGGGGAATAAAATCTGTTAAAATCCTTGGTGGAGTTTATCTGTCATTTAGCAAAAGATGCATTTCTAGGGAAAATTGAAGAACATGTTAAATCCTTTCATGAGAAAAATATCCACGGTAGGGGTGTAGCCGTGAATAGTGACACCTTTATCAAGTTGAATGTCCTTTGGAGTGAGCCTTTGTCTTGTCATTATAGTTCATGTATTGCTGTTGGTGGGCCTTTAAAATCTGTAAACGTCTTACCTTTTTTGCTGACTATTCATGCAGGGTTCGCTAGACAGGCCAACTGTGACACATATTCTGCCCATACTTGTAGCTGTCTCTCGGACGAAAATGAACACATGTTTTAAACTTCAACCTTGGGTGCCGTATAATGGTATTTAATGAACTTCTGGAATGGTAGATATTAGGATTTGGGTCCTGATCTCAGGTACCTGGAATCACATTGTCCTCTGCAGTCTGTGGAAAGAGTTCTTATTTCTAAAGCAGCTGGTGGTTGGAAAATCTTGTTTTCAGTGTAGAGGGTTATCAGCCCATCAGTCTCACCAAATTGATGACCTTTTTGTTTTTTCATACCTGTTAGACTCGGCGCCACCTCTTGGCCTCAGGACCAGTACAGCACATTCTACTCCCGATTAGGTCACCTTGCTAAGGAAAAAAACCAAAAATGCTTGTATGAGTTGGAGGTCGAGGTCTGGACAAGGACGGATGTGCTCTTGGATGCAGAACTTGTCTCGGGGCACAGCCCTGGGAGACGGGTTGTCATGGAGGGGAAGCTAACTCAAGGCAGTTGCCCCAGTTATTCACGTGGAGATTGCAGTTCTGGTTCTCTCCTGCTTCAAGGACTGTCAATGGATCATTAAGAAAGCGTCTGTTTTCCAAGGGTTGAGTGAGCTTGGGGGGGAGATTTCTTATTACCATGGTCTCTGTTTTCCTCAAACTGATGAGCGCAGGCAATACACTGCTGTGGGGAGGGAGGGTCGGGCATAATCTGCAGGCGGTGATGGATGGGCGTCCACTGTCAGCTCTCCCGGGTCTCCCGATGACCAGTTCCTCACATTCTGAGATCTGGACCTCACCTTCCAGAATAGTACTGAGCCTTGGGGCAACGTTAGGTGGCTCTTGCTTGTGAAGTGCTTTAGGGGGAAAATGAACTTTCTGTTTCTAGCCGTGGCTGCTGGGCTTAACACTGATTTGGGGACAAGTAATGCAGGTGTGGAGCACCTGCGGCCCCTCCTCCCTGGGTCTGTGTGGGTTTTCCAAGGCTCCATTTCTCTGCATCCACAGAGGGCTCCAGACTTGGGACAGGTGTTTATCCCAGAGCACTTTCCTTAGAGCCTGGAGATGCTGTAAGCTGGTCAGCACTTCACAGCACCAGGGTCTTATCAGAATCACAGACAACATTCATTATCATTGAGGCTCCACCCACACGACTGTAGTCAGAGGTGGTGGTGGTCAAATGCTTGTCAAGTACCAGGCATTCTGTTAGATGCTTTATGTGAATCATCATCTAGTCTTCACATTAAGCTAGTGAAGTGGAGACTGCTTTCCTCCCTTGTACAGATGAGGAAACTGTTTCACCGGTAAGGGGGCAGCACTGGGATTTGCAGATCCAAGCCTGATCTTGTTCCCAAGTCCATAGCCTTCACTATTCTTGGAAACAATGTCCTAAGCTGTGTGGCCTCCCTGAGCTCCACCTGCCTTTCCTTTGGTTCTCATGCCTGTATAGTGACTGCTTCTGAGTCCTTTGGGCTTGTCTCCTGACCCTGCCACTGACCAGCCAGGTGACTCTGTTGGTCCCTTCCTGCACAGTAAAATGAGGGAGTATGATCCCGCTTATTTAACCTGGCATTGTGAATATTAGATGAGATGATGTCTCCGAAGCACATTTGCACGTTACTTATTGGACATCGTCTTTATGCGAGGCACTGTGCTAGAACCTCATGACAGCAGTGACACGGGCAGACGTGTGAGCATGTCGGGACACTAAAAGGAAAAGCTACAGAAGTAGCAATGCACTGCATGTCTAAACCATTCATAGACGTCAAACTGACTTCAAGTTTAAGGCACAATCTGAACAGGTACTAGATTTTTTGAGGGTCCTATTGGTAATGCTCAAAGAAAGCCCCTTGCTTTCCTTGGTACCCACTGGATCCAAAGCTTTTTACCTAAATTGTTCCATTGCACCCCATTTCAGGAAGTCAGGAGAAGCCAGAGAGTTTGCCCCTCCTACTTCTCAGCTTCTCCTCCCCCTCCCATACCCTCCTAACTTTCACTGTCTTCCTGTCTATTTCTTAGGGATCTGCTTTCTGCCTTTCTCTGATTTCTCAACCCAGTTTAACTCTCCTTCAGATCCTAGCTTGATCTTCACTACTTCAGGTCACATCCCTCTTTTGATAAATGTTCTTTTAAAATGTGAATCTTGATTTTACGTTTATGTCATTTATCTTTATTGTATGGGCAATCTGTCTGTCTAACCAGACTGAAAGTACGCTGAGGGTAGGGACTACTTCTTTGTCTCTCTAGCACCTATTCTTGGGTACAGGTTTTGTTTTCAGATAGTGACTCAAAATGGATTTTCCCCTCATCATCATCTGCAACACTTCTTTCATCTCTACCATTTCATTTATTTTACTTACATGTTCAATGGACCTGTTGAACCAGACACTAAACATATCTTCCCAACTCTGCATTTCCTCCTTTTTTCTAATTCTTGATCAATGTCTCCATCCAAACCCAGTCAGCCTTACTTCCTCCCAAATCCTCCCACACTCCCCCATCAGCACCATCTTCTGAGTGGGAAGACCTTTTCAGGACAAGATGCCCTGGGATCTCTCATCATTTTCACCCCTTCCCTGTCACCTCTGGGTGTGACAGGGACTGACTTCCTTGCCAAAATCACATAACTGATCTTTTCATCTCTTGGCCTGAACGAGCAATCTTTCTGAAAAGTAGGTCTGATCATGCCACATCTTAAAAGCCTTTGCTACTGAAGTGTTTACTAGTGAAATGATACTTTGCCTGGGATTTACTTTAAAATTATGCCAGTGGAGGAGGGAGGGAGGTTAAGGGAATTTGGGAGTGTATAGGTGAAACAAGACTGACCCTCTGCTGCTGACTGTCGAAGCTGGTGGTGCAGTTCACAGAGGGTCTATTATACTATTTGTATATGTTTGGAAACATCAGTAATAAAATTAAAAAACAGAACGCGGCAAACGTTGGCCGTGTACTATGTAGATAAAATCTGACCTCCTTGGCAGAGCACAAGATGCTCTCGTAGTCCCTCCCCAGTGTCTTATTTGGCCTCTCATCTCCCTCAGCTCTATGGGCTGACTCTCCTCTGCAGCGTCCCTGTCCTCGGCGTTGATCTCCTGAGGGCTCAGCTCTACAGACACTTTCCCCCTGGCCCACTTCACTAGCCTGATTGGGGTCTTTTCTCCGTTTGTTCCCCTGACACCCGCTTCCCTTTAATGGACTGTCCTTAGAGCCTATCATGTTGTTTCTTTGTGCATCACCAACCCTGCTCTCCTCACTGAGGACTCCCCAAACCCAGAAGGTCCCCGTTCCCCCTCCTCCAATTAACGGTTCAGCTAATACTCACTGCATGCCTTACTGAGTGTCATGCACCTAATGGATGCTTGAGATTGAATCAAATAGTTACTTCTGGCTTGCAGTATGGAGAGAATCCACTCCCCAGTGTTTTAGGCTAATCTTGGCAGTGGATTCCATCCCTCTTCTTCCCTCCCTAGACCATGCCAGACTCCTCAGGAATGAGGTCTATGTTGTAAAGAGGTGCGTAGGTGAATTGTGCTACACAGATGCAAGGTAGCCAAATACCATTCACACCTCAAGGTAAAACCCTTGGTCCAGCATTTGGCTTTTTTTGATGGGGGCTTTTAAAGTTGCCAGGCTCTATATCTACACTTACGAGGTCTCACTCCCTCCTCTGGTCCACTCCAAGAACTGGATAGGGGAGCTGTTCTTGCTGCCCACGGTTTGTGGAAGGACAGCCTCCGGCCACCCTTTTGCCAGAACCCATCCTAAGGTCTCTCCCTCTCCTAGGCTCTAAGTGAGGAGGAGAGTCGCTCCCTCCCCAGCCTGTGTCACGTATCTCACTTAGTTCTGGCTGCTTGATAATTCCAAACGCCAGTAGGACTCTGGAACCCAGAGGTAAAGGTAGATAAGGTTGAAAAGATTCGAGAACTACACTGATTTTTGTGGCTTAGAGAAGTGAAGACCAAGGTATGAGTTAACCTCTGTTTTCAAACACATGAAAGAGTTTTGCATGGAAGGTGGTGCCAGCTGTTAGCCATTTGAGTGAAAACAAACAAAAGGACTTAGGTTGCAGCTGGAGGGATTTTCGTTAGATAGAAATTTTTCATTAAGTGGTTCTGGGTGGGAACTGGGTTCCCATCCCAGTAGATTGTTGACTTAGGTCCAGATTGGAGGGCAGTAGGGTGGATTTGAGGAATGTCAGCATCCTGGAAATCGGGCTTTGTGATTACAAAACCAGCAGCTGTTGAGTGCCCTCCGTGCTCAGAGCTGCAGAAGGAGGAGTCCCCTCTTTCCTCCCACCTTCCCCCAAGTTGAAAGAAATTAACCTCAATTAAAGAGAATAGTGATGAATGGCTACGGAGATAAATATGATATATTGCACAGGAAAAACTACATTAAAAGAACATTAAAGTTGGGACAGAAAGCACCTAACGTGAAAAAAAAAACCACAGGTAAGGTTGAAAAGGGATATCGTTTACATCCCTCCTAACATGTCGACCTAACAGGACACATTAAGAAATGATGAGCATGCCCCATTGTGCTAAGAAGTAAGTTTTTTTTTGACTTGACAGACTCATCTTAATACATGGTTTCATTGCCCAGCTCTAATTAAAGTATTGTCCGTGAGTGATTATAGCCCATGGAAAAAAACCTGTTACTTTTACTGGAAGAGTTTTGGTGTTTGTTTAAATCTTACGTTTTGGAGGGGGCCAGGTGGTGTTTCTGTGATTCTGTGTAATTCAATACCTGAGCATATTTCGGCTTTTCTAAAGTCAATAATTTCTTGAAAGGTGCTAGGTTTTTTGAATGAAATGTTAACAGTAAATTAATAATAGTTTTAATGTCTTTTTTGTCTATTTTGAAAGCAAAAGTTAGCTTTTGTCCCTTCTTCCAGGGTGGATTTTTGCTGCTGAAGAATAGATCTAAAATTGCATATGTGTATTTTAAGCAAACAATTTGCATTGCTGGGGCCATTGTCAGAATCCAGTCCAATCACATTTTTATTATCTAATAAGATTTATCTGTTTACTGTGTTTTTTTGTGTGTATATATGTGTGTTCATATCAGGGACGGAAGATCCCCAGATGGGTCCGGAATAGCATGGTTTCAGTGTGGACTAGAACTGGGGTAAATATTTGTGTGTAGTAGAGCTTGAGTAATACATCAGCTAATCCTTAGTTTTTCATGCCTTCTCTGATTCGAAAGAGTTGCTACCTTTCCCTAAACCAGGAGCCAAGATAAAAGGTACTACCTCCCAAAGATCAGAATGTATGCCACGTATGCTTCCAAAGAGGGTCTCTACCTCGCTCTCTATCCACCCCTCCCCCTCTCTCCACTCCACCCCCTCCATCCACTCCACCCCCTCCATCCTCCCCCTCCCTACCCCTCCTCTCCTCTTTCCCTTTCTGCTTCCTCTTTCCATTTTGGGGAGAATTTTGAGTTCCTTCATTGACTATAAGCTTATTTGTGGAAAGGAACAATGAAAATTAACCCATTTCTGAAGTCACTGAGCTATGAACTACAAACTGAATTTAGCAAATTTAGATACCATACCTTAAAATTCCATTATTAAAGCAGAAAGAGAATTTACTTTTTATTGAAAAAAGTGTAAATATATGCAGGTAAATAAAATCATACCGACTTGTATAATTCTGCATTAATATCATGGATGGGTTAAAAATGTCATATTAGTAATTTTAAGGAAGAAATATGAGCCACAATTATATAGGGGTTTTCTATTTTTGTTATCTTAAAGGTGAGTCTTACAAAAGGGTGAATGAAATGATCCTGAGTGCAATGGTTATTCGCCAACGGAATTTCTTGCATATTGACCTGGGTAGTATTAATTTGGGTACATGACAGACTAGACTCATGGTCTAGTCACAGATTTTAGGTTGAGTTTCTTCTCAGATGAATGAGTTTGTGCTTCCTATTAAAAAAAAAAAGTTCAGGAGGCAAAAAATTCAAAGAGTAAGGGAAGGAGAAAGAGATGAAATTTTTTCCAGGTTGTTACTTTGGGACACCATGCATAGTCTCTGTTTCTTAGTACAGAAAATAACATCTGTAAGCCTGTTTGGAGTTTTAAATGTAATGTGAGTGTAGTGCATCGTGGTAAGTGTGCAAACATGTTTTAAAACAGGGTATTGTATGGAAGCAATTACTGGCAGTGAGTGAGCTACACACCCCAAAGAATGGGTCGGGGCCAAAAAAATGGAAGGTTTCTAAACAGAATTGCTTTTGTGTGGGTGGGAAAGAGAGCAGGGTTAACTTTTATTAGGAACCAATCCCAGTTCTTATTTTAATTCCGATCACATACTTAGTAACCGAAATAAATAAGTAGTAAAGAGATTTCATGTTAGGATTAGGGTTTTTTTACCTTCTTGGTATAGTCTTCTAGTGGGGATTGAGTCGTTTTATAGCAGGAGGGTATGACGTACATGAACATGACCAAATGCATGCATAGCTCTGCAGTTTCAAACTTTGGGCCTTGTAATGGTTAAAGATGTTGCCGCCCTGTGTGACATGATCCTTGAGCATTCTTCAGCTGGGTGTGTTGTGTTCATCTTTAAGAGATTTAACGGGCTGTCGGAAGGTTAGATTTTGTCATCTGGATGTAACAAGCTCTGCATTTTTCTCCCACTCACCACGAACTTGGAGAAGACCCTGTTTATGGGGTCTCTTTCCTTTTCCCTTCATCTTGTATGTTTTGTTTATTCTCCAACTTCACACCAGATCACCCTTATCTCAAGGCAGTTTTGTGTTGTAATATTTAGGGGGTGGATCTTAAAACTCGAGGGGAAGAAAACTGCCTTATGTAAAAATCAGCATGTCTACAGATTCTCTGGAGCACTTCAGACCTCACTGATACCAACTTTAAGCAGATTTCTTTTCTCAAGCCAGTGCCACTTTGGGTTAGACTTCAGGATGAGCTGAGCAGCCGTCTAAGCAGCACTGGGACCCTTAACTGTTATCAGAACACGGTATTGATGAGTGAGGCTTGGTCAAGTTACTTAACCTTTCTTCCTTGATTTTCTATTATGTAGACTGGAAATGATAGTATCTGCCTTTGATCTCATAGGGATGCTTCAATCCATTAAAGTCATTAAGCACTTTAAGTAAGGTATAAGGCACTAGATGCAAGGCATCTTCATTACTGTTACCATTACTGTTATTACAGTGCCATATACGGGGTGGAGGTGCTTTCTTTAGTGCTAAATAGTTAAGTCTCAGAATGAGCTCTCAGTTGTTGGGAGGCGACGTTAAGAGGTCAGGTTTCCTTTCTCTCCACTCTTGAGGCCAGGCTCTGTTCATCCCTGCTTCTGTTAGTTAGAGGAGCAAAAAGCAAAAACAAAACTGAAAAAATTGAGGCAGCAGACGGGAGATGGCCGGGGTCTACCTCCTGCTCTTTCCCTCAGAGCTGCTGTTGGTGTTGAGCTTCTAAAAGTGTGAACCCCCTTGGTACCTGTCCTGATGCTCAGTCTCCCCCTTGTGTGGAATGCATATTCAGGGGTTTTAAAGCAGGTTGTGGGCTTTGATTCATCCCCATTGACAGCTTTCATTTTCTTTGTTTTTTGGAACTACTGTTTCTCTAAGAATGAGGAAAAAAGTTGAAGGTAGAGTGGGTAAAGGTCTTTGAATGTCTTTGGTTAGCTTCAGAGGCATTTTAAAAGATGACTGTATTTCCTGGATCTCAGCCTCCTCTGGCATTTCGTCTTGAATACTTCCTCTGACCTCATGTAGTATTCCAGAAGGAGATGAACTTCTGTATGGCCTTGAGTGGCACCAACTTGATGTCTGTGAGAACACAGAAGACCAACCCTCACCAACCAGAGTGAAGACTGCTTCCTGGAGCCCAGGTTCTTTTGATCTCACAGGTGTCACTTTTCTAAAGTCACCCACCCTGTCCTTTGTCCTTAACATTCCAAAACTAATGAGGGCGACTGTATTAATTTTTCTTTGTTGAGAGACTTTGCAACTTTCTATGTTCATTCTTTTAATTTTTGATACTCTGATATATTTTTACTGTTACACAATATATTTTGCTTTGACTACTTTATTTCTGGATTGATTTTTCTTGTTCTTCACCTGCCTGTAGCTGGGTGGCATGTCCAGTTTGGTCAGCTAAAAACGCTAGCTCCTCAAATACCGTACTTTGTAGTTGGAAGAAGTGCAAGAGGGTTGTGTTATGGTCTGAAATATAAGACATTTCTGTTCATTCAGAATACTATGTGAGGAAGCCTACAGAAACCATTACAAGTACTGAAGAATTAAGAAGCTCTAAAATAAATACGGATTGCTAAAAACATATTAATTCCAACATTTTGTTATTTGGTATTTAAACTTTTCTTCAGTAACTAGAATCCTAAAGTTACAAATATGTTCCTTTTAATTAGGATATAGTTTTCCTGCTCTCCCCTGCCCCCCAAATATTAGAGTCTGACAATGGATTTTGTAGTATTGATTGGTATGTGTGGAAAGTCTTAAATGAGATCACAGTTTTGTATTTAAATAATCACTGTTTAGCTGGTTGAGGGGAAGAATACAATTTCATGAAATTGAGATTGTTGTGGAAAATCAGGGACATGTGGTTATCATAGGTATAATATTAGTTTTTCAGTATCAAGAGTAAAACAAGTGAAATTATCTCTTAAATTGCAGCTAGCTTTTGCTACCCCTGCACCCGAAGTGTTTTTTTTTTCTTTTATCTTTTTATGCCCACGTATGAAAATTCTTGAGCGTGGATCAGAGCTAACAAAACGTCTTTGTTTAATGTGACTACTGTTTTTTGAAGAGTTACTGTAGCACCCACTATCCCCCACCATCTTTCCCTCCTCCACCCCAGATTTCATGTCAGCAATTTCATATTCTGTTTAGAGACCAAACTGAATTTAAAGCAAATTGCCATGTCTCTCTCTGTCTCCTTTGTGGTTATATAGGCCTCCTGGGGAGTTCACAAATGACTTAAATGGATAATTGTGATTTTTTCTGTATTTCCTGAGGGGTCAAAATAGGTCAGCTTTGAAGATACCCCAGAACCACTGGGGCTCTGTGTGTGGATGGGCATAAAGTGAGTAGCTAGCTATGTGATGATCAGGATTTCCTAGTATTCCTCTTTGTATAATTGATAGCTAGGGTTGATGTCTTGGGTTGGACTGTTTCCCAACCTTTTTTTCACTGTCAGGACATAAGGAGCCTTTTAGGCATTTTGTCCTAATCATTGTGTGCACCACTACCCCCGACTTAAATCCTAAGGAATAAGATTTTGTTGGATAGGATTGAGCTTTGGAGGATCACAAACTATTGTAATATCAAAATAAACATTTTTCCCTATTGAGAATGAGGATTTTTCACCCCAGACTTGGATGTACAATATTTTTGGCCAGCTTTATTGAAATAGAGTTGACATAAAATGTAAAATTAAGATGTACATGTGATGATTTGATACAGTATATATTGCAAAGTGATTACTATGGTAAGGCTAGTTAATGCTTCCATCACTTCACATAATTACTTTTTTTTTGGTTGAGGATGTACAGATTATTCAACAACTTGGCTATTTATATTCCAGCCAATAGTGAGTACATTTTCTGCAATTCAGTAGTGAGTACAGCTATGGTACTTTGGTAATTACTAGCCATCTTGAGAGGTGACATTGAATTTGTCTTTGACACCTTAGTTTTCATATGAAGGTGGGCGCTTGGTGGTGGGCTGCAGGGATTCTGTTAGGACAATCCTGTACCCTGCTTTCCTCTGTGGGTTGTAGAAGTGGGCGAGCATGAAGCAGGTAGCTATTACAGATTTTTTTTTTTGGTTGTAAAAGTAATAAGTTCTCATTGGAAATAAAAATCAGAAAATACTTGGCTCATAAGTTTGTGTCTCCCAAATTGAGCTGTTCTATGATATTTGCATACGTCTAGATTTGAATGTGATTGTGGAGTGCTTTCACAGATTTAAAATATGTAACAATAAAACTGAATTACGTATAAATGGCATGGTTAAGAATAGTGGTTCTCTTGAAGATTTGTTTTTAACCTGTGTTTAGCATTTCGTTTTTTCTCCCTGTGTATTATAAGGGACATTAACACCAATTCACACTGAAAATGGTCGGTCTTTTTCAGTGTGAAACCCTTACATTCTATCAAAATAATAAGATTTCAGAGTTTAAAAAATTGGGGGGAAAAATCTGTTTGGTGGTTTTTCTGTCCCTGAAGTCTTAAAAAGAACTACATATACTTTTCCATTAAAGTCCTTTCTAATATCTATGCAGGAAAAAATATACTGTCCTTGAATAAAACAGCTTCAGGTGTGGTCCTCGACGGCCCCTTTCTGAAAAAAAACCTTTTCATAGCAAAGTACAAAATATTAAAAGCAATTAACTAAATAAATCTCAGTTCAAATGGCTAAGATTTTTGCATGAAAATGACATTTTCCTTGTTACTGAGAAATGAGGTGATAGCCAGCTGCTGCAGTGGTAACCTGTAATCCATTTCTGTACATTGCTTTTTGGTGTGAACTGAAAAGTATTATCATGAAGTTAAGTGTTATAACCCACTTGAAAGTGAATTAGTTTCCTGGAATTTATCACTGGTAAAATCAGAACAGATTTCCCCCCGGACTCTGTGTTTATATAGCAAAAACATACACTTTGACCCTAGAATGCTTTTGCTATTCCCATTTAAAGAAAAGGTAAGTTAAATAGTAATTTTTTAAAAAGGATTATTTCATTCTTACATCTGTGAGTGTAAGTAAAACCAGTAGATTCTTCAGAGATTTTGATTTTGAGAATAAGATTAATGGATAGGTTATGTCTTAGTTATATGTGGTTCTCAGGTGAGAATATTAACCTGAAAAATTGGCACACTTTCTGTGCAAAATAACAGGAGAATAATGCCCCCCCACCCCAACCATGTCTACCTCTTAAGGACCTGTGAATAGGTTACTCTGCATAGTAAAGGGGATTTTGCAGATGTGATTAAGATTAAAGACATTGAGATGGGGAGAGCAGCCTGGATTATCTAGGTGGACCAATCTAATCACCCACGTCCTTAAAGAACCTGTCCCAGCTGTGGTCAGAGAGAGGTGTGACTACAGAAGAAAGAGAGAGTGCTAACATTGCTGGCTTTGCAGATGGAGCAAGGGGCCCTGAGCCAAGGGTGTAGGCAGCCTCTAGGAGGGAGAAGGCAAGAAACAGACCTTCTCCTAGAATCTCCTGAAAGGAATGCAGCCCTCTTAGCACCTTGATTTTAGCCAGTTGAGACCTGCGCTGGATTTCTGGCCATCAGAACTGTGAGATAATTTTTGTGGTCTGAAGTCACTGAGGTAGTGGCCATGTATTGTTACCGCCATAGAAAACTAATATTCATTGCTTTGTGTTCCTAATTTGCTGAATAAAATTAGGACTGAAATCTACAATTATAAGGGAACAGAAAAGATTTGGTAACATTTTAGTATTACTTAGTATTACTTAGTATTTTTTAAAAACTTCCTTACATGTGGATTTGTACAGTTGATTTGCTGTTAAGTAATAGCATGAGTTCAGTTTGGCCTTGTGACTATTAGTTTTCTCCCGTGTTACTAGGAACATAGTAGGCATTCAGTAAAGGTTGAAAAAATAAATTCCATGGTCTCACATTGCACTGGCTGTTGTTAACAATGGAGTTTTGAGAAAAGGAACTTGAGGAAAATTAGGAACATAACTGCTTATATCAGGTCTGAAGAAAGTGTCTCCAAGCTTTTGACAAATGTGTAGCACATTTCTGAGTGTGTTATGTTTGGCAAGTGTCGAGGAATTGCTCCAGGGCTTATTGGACTCATACCCCAGGATGTAACCGAGTTCATCTCTGTCTTAATAAGCTGGGTACTAGTAGTAGCCAGAAAGCACTGACGATGGGGAGTCTTAATCTTTCAGATAATGGTGTGCTATTTAATTAGTTGAAAAATGACAGGCATCGATATAGTATACCGTATAACAAGAGATTTAAAGTCACAGTAAGATATACAATAAAATAGGTAAACCTACGTACATTTAATTCGCATTTAAGCTGCTTTTCTGTTTTCACCAGCTAGTAAGTTGGGACATTCCATCAGAAACATTTTTGAATCTGTTTGTACTGGGCACTGGAAATAACAGGTGTAAAGAACTCTGCTATCGTAGTGCTTATTGACGTACAAGCAGTTAGGAATTAAATAATTTCAAATGCTGAGAAAAAGTCAGGGATGCTGTGGGAGTGAGTGATAACCAACTAGTCCAGGTGAAGAAGCGACCTCTACAGGCAAGGGGAGGTTCAGTAAAGGAAAAAGGGAAGGGTCTTAATGTTATATAATATTACATGTCAGTTATCCCTCAAGAAAAAGATGGTAGTCTGTACCATGGTGGTAGCCACAGGGATGGAGGGTAGATGGATCCAGAGATAATTTAGAAGATAAACTGGAAGCTGTTTAGCGATTCCATGTGGTTGTCAGAGGACAGGGAGAAGTGGTTGGGGAAATAAAATAACCCCACCAACAAAAAGATACCTTTCATCCACATAGAAGAGAAAAAGAACCCATTTTACTATTGAATAGACATTAACAGATTTATATGCAAGTAAGATAACACAAAAGTAGCTATAAAGTTGGGACAAAGCTCACAGTGTATACATAAAAGTAGAAGAAAGTGCATTAATATCTCATCTCCTTGAGGGACAAAGGGCTGCTCCCTGTGACTGTCTTCTGAACTTCTCATGAGAGACAACTGAGCTAATCCTAGAGGCTTGTTTTTACAAATTGAGGTGATTTGACATATGACCTTAGAGTTCTTCACGCTGTGAAAACTAGCATCTGGGCTTAATCCCTAGAGAGAGACATCTCTGTTCTTGAGGGTTTGAGTAGAGACTGAGAGTCACTATATTTCCAAGGAAACACTATTAAGAAAAGAGAAGGAAGGATAAAATGGTACTTTTTGCCCTTTATAAGTGGGGAACATTATTTATCAAGCACTCAGTGGCTGATGGTGCCATTTACTGAGGTGGGCAGTTCTGGAGGAAGAGCAAATTTGAGTCATAGATCGACACTTGGGGAGATGCCAAGTTGCTATCTGACCTTCCCCTGGAGAAGACACACTGACAGTTGAATGCATCTGTAGTGTAGAAGAGTGATCTAGGCTGAGAATAGAGGTTTGGTGGCCATCAGCATCAGTTGGTACCTCCAGCCTGGGAGCAGACTGGCTTCCCTAGGGAGATGGGAGGTGGAGGAGGGAGGAAGAGAGGGGGAAATCATGCCTTTGGTTTTATAATTATGGAGTTGACATTAGTAGATGACCCTAAACGGTTAGTACTAAAGACATAGTCTTAGCTATCTCAGTGTTTTCATTTTTTGATTCCTTTTCCTCAGTGAATGTAGCTGAAAATTTAGGTTGCATGCTCTTGGAAGATGGATTACTGCTTTTTGTACCTTGTACGCTCTCTTCCATCTCCCAGATCTTCTCTTGACTCCTCTTCCTGCACCCATGCATGTCCCCCACCATCTCCTTGTGGGTTAGTGTGTCTTCTTACGCTGTCTTGGCCTCTCTTTCTGAACTTTTGCTTATTTGGAAATATTTTCAGTTGTTTTCACATGCAACTTGTAGATGTTTATTCCCCTTCATAGAGTTAGGTATCCTTTTCTTGGTTGGTTTATTTGGTCTAGAATGTGCCAGGTTTGAGGCCATAGCACAGATGCTTTGCTCTCCCCTGAGTGTGGGCAGGATGCAGAGAATGGCTTTGTGTGGATGCAGTGGAGATGAAGGGAAAGGTATCTTGTTGGAAAGAACTCCATGACAGCGGGGCCCACAGTCCCCAAGTGCTTCTTGAGAAGATGCATTTAATAACGATCTAAATGAAGCAGTTGTTACACATTGAATAGGGTTTTGTTTTTTGGGTTTTGTTGTTGTTGTTGTTGTGGTTGTTGTATTTAGGATTGAAAGCAAATTGGAAAATGAAATACAGTGGGGGGAAATACCTTCCCATTCATATTTGTAAAAATATTTTGATCTAGGCTAAAATAAAGACCACATTTATCCTTTATTTTAGTGGACAGCTCAGTTTGCAAGTTGGTTGAGATGGGGGCAACTTTCTGGAATCAGGTATCAGTAATCCCTACACTTGTTGGAAAAGGCAGAGGTTCCTTACTCAGAGACACTTTGCCACCTGGGGTTTGGCAAATAGACAGGTCGAGGTGGCATTCAGGGACAGCTTTTCATTTTATGAAGAGTAGTTACTGTGAACTGGAGTTTAAACACAAACAGTGGGCAGTGGTGAGTTGGACAAAGATTTTACCAATTGGCACTGTGAAATATTTGGTAGGCAAACAGTTTTAATGGGCTTACCTTAGATAGTTTTTCTGTCATGAAAGCATCAGTTAATAATTTACCCTTCCCAAGAGGCACCTGGGGCTGTCGCTTTGCTGGAGCTCATCTTGGCTGGAACAACGTCCCTCGTTGGTTGCGACACAAGTACCAAGTGTCTGCCCTTTGACAAATGGGAGCCTGGGAGAACTGAATGAGGCAGGGGCGTTTGGAGTGATTCATTTTAAGGAATATCTAAAGTAATGAATTACCAGAACAATCCATCTGTTCCACATCAAAAAGAATATAAATGTATATACTTTTTAAAAGTTTATTTTGAAGTAGGATGGAGTTGTAGACAGAGGAGAGGGTGGTGGCGGGCAAATAGGTTCTTCTTAAAGGAGTATTTATGAAGCTTCACTGTAGGGGCAAACCGGGCTTGCTGATTGATACCTGGGATATGTTTTTATTGTCTAGCAAAATATTGAATGCAACTGTACATGTCAGAGTTACCTTAGCCAGAGCGAACGTTCGCGTCAAAAACCCAAGTCCATTACCTTTGGCCGTACAATTCTTTTTGATGAGATAGTGAACACAACTCCACTGCAAATTTGAGAACTATTTATGTGAATTTCATTTCCCTGTTTAGTCAGTGAATCATAGTGTAGTGTTGGCACGGTAAGTTTTGTAATTTGTTTTCCTGTGCGAAGAATGCTTTTCTTCCACCGAATGTTCACTCCTGCATACTTTTTTGAGTTAGGCATTATGTCATTACAAAGATTTACAGTTATTTAATAATGATTTATTGTAGTAATTTATTCTGCCAGCTGTGGCACATTTTCAGTGGAATTTGTAAATCAGATTTATACAGAAATTTACCAGGACACACATTTCAGGATTTAATAAAACATACTCCAAAATCTTTTTGAAGTGGGTAGTTTTACGCCAACGCATTTGGGAGTGAACTTTACCTTAACAACCGTTGTTAGTGTTCAGACTCTGCTGTGTCTGTCCTGTGGCCATTGAAAGAGAAGTCTATGAGAGCTGTTAAGAAAGATACATAGTTTCAGGTCATCCACTTTGCTTCCAGATCATTAATGTCATGTTATATTTGACCTGGGATGTTCAAATGACATTAAAGGACATGGAAACATCCTGACATTAGGCTCTATGTGGTTCCACATGTTTTAATCACTATTAAAATGTATATCCAGAATCATAGCAGAGTGGACCTAGTGGGTTTTGCTCATTTTGAAGCCTTAAGTGTCAGATCCCTTTTCAGGATTCACTGGCCCCTAACCATGTGGAATACATTTAGCTTTGGCAGAACAGCCAACTCATACTCCTCCTGCTATTTCTTTGTTATGGTACAAATACAAATTATTATATTTTCTTTCTATTTAAAAAAATATTGTTGAGATTTTGTTTGTTTACTTAGTAGGATATATTTGTTTGGAGAAGCATAGAATTTAGAAAAGAAGGAAAGTGGACAGACCCTTTGTAACTTGTAAATTTTTTTTTTTAATCTGGCCATTTGAAAGGCTGTCTTTGAAATGCCTGATTGCTAAGTAATTTGTAAAAATGACTTGTTCTCTAAGACTGCATGAGAATTGTAGTTCTGAGATGAAAGTACTAATTCCTAGCTTCAGTCAGCTGGTAATTTTGTCTACAGCAGCAGAGAACATCTCATTTGACTTACTGCTGCCCACCTCCCCCCAGACACATTGATTTCATTGATCAGTTGTTTTCATATTGTGAAGACATAGTCTTAACGTGCCTTGAAGCTGAAGTTTTAGGTGATAATTGTATTTAAAGCAGTAGAGTTGACACCATCTAACATGGAAAGCAAGCAGTTGAAAATTTTGCAGCCTCAAATTTTTGGTAGTAGTTTACATTTGCTTATCGTGTTCAGACACTAGTTAAACAGAATGTAACAAAACAAAAAGAGCCAAACAACTTGCCATCTGAAATGTAATTCTATCCCATAAAATTTTTTTGGCTACAGTCTTGTGACATGGTGAATAGTTTGGCATCTGATGTCTTATTTCTTAAAAGATAAAAATTTAAAAAACATTTTTAGAAATATCACACAATAGTTAATTTTGTCTTTAGATAGGAATTCAAGTCACAGTACATTTAAAAATGTATGTTAGTCTCCACAGCATGAAAATATTTAAAAAATAAATTTATTAAAAATATATACATAATATTTTGCTTTGGCATTCATCTTGGGTGAATTAATATTTCTAGGAAAATCGTTACAGCTTTTTATATGATTCAGTGGTGTGCTGTATGGACAGATGACTCCATGGTATTTGGTATTTATTTATTATTATTTTGATTAAAAGAAATCTATAGTGCAAGGGAAACTGGAAGATACGGAGTTTTTTTGAAGGGGAACAGAGATGAACTTTCCTTGAGAGATTTCATTGCTGATCTCTTAGATGTGGTACCACATTTTCCTTAAAGGCATGTGTACACTGAAAAGATCTTAGAGAAAAATTGAGCTCTTCATTTTACTTTTTTTCATCTAGTGCTCCAGTGCTCACAATATACTAGGTATCTTCACCAAGTTCAGATGCAAAAAGGAAAGAAAAATTTTTTATTTTTTTTATTGTTTATTTATTTATTTTTGTTTTGGAAAGAAAAATTTTTTATGAGTAAGTTTGTAGTTCTGGATTTAGTTTTGACCTTACCTGTGTTTTAAGTTTTTCCTTTTGGGCTTACCTAAAAAACTTTTTAAATAATACAAAATTGGAACTTAAAAGCATAGTTCAGGGATGACAAATCTGTTTCATCTTATGGGTGAGTTTTGGTTTTGACTGACTGGTGGTGAATGCTTTGAGAGGCTGAGGTGGGTCAGGGGGAAAAGAAAAGTTCTTGCTCAATTAGCAATGCCTGCCGTAGCTGCTGAGGGAATAGTCAGTGGAATCTTGGCCTGAGTTACTCTCCCAAGCAGAGAAACTCTTGAAAGTTATTGTCATCCTTCATGCATTCATCACGTGCTCATACCATCAATGAGTTTTTCTTAAACAGGTCTGACTATAAGGTAGTGTGTCAAACCTGGTGAGAATAGAGAGGTAGAACAGACATAAATTTGCTTTCAAGCTTTCATGGGTGGGAGGTTTAATTGTTCATTAACAGAAATGTGGATTGTGCAGCAGTTTTGGAGAGAGACTGAGTTCTAAGCAAGGAGGGTGTCCAGTGGCAGAAATCTGGCTGGTTCTAGAGCTCGTCTGAGCAAGAACTTGTACTTGCTGATTGGGTGCATGTGCCAGGCATGTTGGAGGGATGCACGTTCCTGTCTGATGTGGATAGAAGACTGTCTTGTCAAATGTCTAGTCTACAGACGTTTCCATAGTGCAAGGCAAACACAGCATGTGCCGTAAGGGAGAGGATGTGATCAGCCTTCGAGGTAAGTGATAAAGCCATATAATGTCAGATGAGAATCCAGTCAGGAGTCTATAGTAGAGAATGGAGGAAAGAACATAGTGTCAGTGTTTTGACATTTATTCAGAGAATACTTTTGAGGGAGAAATATTTAACTCTTTAATACGTGAATTGATACCATATATCTATAAAATACCAGATTTTATCTAATGCATACACTTAAGTATTAGTTCTAGGAGGTTCCTCCTCCTCCACTGTTTTTCCTAACTGGAAATCTTTAAATTATCTTTGACTCCTCTTTTTCTGTGAAAGCTAACATTCATTTAAGCATCAACACTTGTGGATCCTTAAAAAAAAAAAAAGCAACTCTAAATTGTTTCTTTGTTTATCACTGTTAACTAGTTTAGGTCCCCCTGTCCTGTGACAGGCTGTCCATTTTCTGTTAGTTTCTAGTATAGTGTCAGGTGTTGAGATGCTTGTGCTACAGACATACAAACCCCACAAGCTTCCTTGCTCTTGGAGTTTACATTCTAGGGGAATGTTTGAATACAATACAGATCCCCTATTTGAATACTTCTGCCACACATCTCTCTGTTTGCTGTTCCTAGAGGAAACACAGCTTCCATTATTTAACTTTTCAGTTCAGAAACTTAAAGTCTAAGTTTCAAGGCCTCTACAGTTTGTCTGCATATTCTGTTTTTAATCTCATATCTTACTAACATCCTTCACATCCCCAAGGAATGATGCTTTCTTACACTGACTTTTATTCATGCCTCTCCACCATTTGGAATGTTCTCTTTGTCTTTTAATACTCTCCTTGGTCCAAGAAACTCAGGCCATAACCGTCTTTTGGCCAAACCCCTTTTGCTCCTGGAAGCACCGTAGCTGGTAACGTAAGCACAGGCTTGCGACACTTCTACTCTAGTGAGAGAAAGCAGTAATTTGTATCTTCTGTTTTACTGGTGTGTTTATGTAGACAATCTCTCCAACAATTGTAATTCAGGTGAAAGTAGTGGGCCTTGTCTTGAGTGTGACAAACACCTTACAAATGTGAGTACAGTTAGGAACCAGGAAAAGCAGTGCTTTGGAGCATCCTGAGGAGATGCAACAAAGCATCTGAGCTCAGCCATCGAACTTCTAAGGTAGCTGATCCGCCCACAGTTTGCTTAGAACCAGAAAACTCTAAAACTGCTAAGTTTGTTTTGCTAATTAGTGTTACAATACTGTAAGAAATGAGGAAAGACTTCAGAGCATACACAGAGTGAACACGTGTCCCACTCTTCCTCAGAAGTAATTTCTGTTAACCAGATTCATAAAGGTATTCAGTCCAAATAAAGAAATACCTATTACTCCCTCCCCAGTTTTTTTCTTTTTTGCCATAAATGGTAGAACACTATATTTACTGTTCTGTATTTAACTTCTTAATCAGGATTTATTTGATGTTCCTTATCAATACACTAGTCCCCCCCTCACTGAAGAGGGATATGCTCCAAGACCCCAGAGGATTCCTGAAACTGGATCATGCCAAACACTAGAGATACCTTGTTTTTACCTAGACACACATACCGATGATAAAGTTTAATTGGTAAATTAGGCATAGTAAGAGATTAACAACAATAACTAATAATGAAGTATAACAATATACTGGAGTAAGTTATGTAAATATGGTTTCGTTCTCATTCTCTCTCTCAAAATATCTTACTGTACAAATGTAATGCCTTTTCCATTTTATCTAAGCATTTATGCACCGAGGCCTTAACTTGTGCAGTTAGTGATATGATAGCAAAACTAGCACAAATCTCTTTTTCTTTCTTCACAATTTTACAGATAGAATATTTGTTCTTATCTTAGATCTTAGCAAGCTTGGCATATGATTTTTTTTTTCTGTCCGTATTAAGTCAAGAACTTTCACCTTTGTACTTAAAGGAAGTTCTTTGTGGCATCTCTTTAGTGTGTCTGAATTGCCAGTATCCCTTCTCATGTGCTTTGAGGTCGTTACTCAGTAAAATAAGGACTCCTTAAACACGAGTGCTGGGTTACCGCAGTACTCCACTGAGTCAGTTGGTATGATAACTGAGGTGGCTGCCGAGTGACTGAGGGTGGAATGTGCTGGACCAAGGGATGATTCACGTCTCGGGCAGGACCAAGCAGGAAGGCGAGAGATTTTATCCTGCTATTCAGCATGGTGTGCAGTTTAAAGCGTATGAATTGTTTATTTCTGGAATCGTCCATTTAATGTTTTCAGACCCCAGTTGATTGCTGGTAACTGAAACCTGGGAAAGTGAAAGAGTGGATGAGGGGGCACTACTGCTTCCCGCTATTATTTCATCTTAACAGTTGCTTAATATTCCTTTGGAAAGGCTCATAATAAAATAAAACAGCAAAAGCTCGAAGTGGGAAGACGGCAGATATTAAAGATACAAGAAGTAAGTACAATTAACTACAAAAGGATCAAATGATAGATTTTTAAATTTCCAAACAGAGCATTCCCTGAGATTGTTTTTTACCTCCAGGAGCAATCAGGGCCCTGCTAGCCTTTAGAAGCCCGAAAGGTATCACCACATACTAATTTGATGTTCAAAATGAAAATTTTCAGTTATTAAGAAAGATATATCCTGTTTAAAAACATAGTTTGGATAGGCAGCACCTTTTAAAAACACTCTTGTCTAAAATGGTAGAAACCGGAGAGGCAGTGCAGGATATTGGGATGAGCACATATTTTGAAACCAGACCAACTTGGTCTTGAATCCCTGCTTTGACACTTAATATAAGGCCTTGGCCAAGTGACTTAACTTTCTTAGCTTCAATTTCCTTATTGGTAAAATGAGAATAGTAATACCTGTCTCATAGGACCTGTGAAGAGCAAATGAAAAAATGTTTTATGCTTTCCACAGTACCTGGCACACAACAGGTGCTCAATAAATATAAAGTAACATCCCCCAGATTCTTTGCCTATCCAGAACGATTAATTTCCTAAGAGCTCTGGATGCTGAGACCTTGCTGTAATTGCATCTTCTATAAAACGTATTATCACAGCACCTTGAACATAAGCACTCCAGACTTGTGCACACATCTATTTTGTTGTAACTCTGATGTGTCTGGCTTACTTTCATTCATACTCTTCACCAGAATCCTCAAATCTGAAAGAAGTACACGTGTACCATGTGAAGATGCCCAACAGCCACGTGTCAGAATCTTAACCAGTGATGTGCTTGTAAATGTTTAACAGCTGATTGATGGGGTTGGGAGTCTCTGCTCTTGTAGCATTTGCTGATTGCTGTGGTATAAGTGTTCCTACCATGGCTGATTTCAGGCTATACGTGTGAAGTCACCTGGATTGTAAAAGTCCTGAAAGTTTAATACTTGGTTCTCACAAGTCAGCAGAGTTGTCCATCACTGGATTCTCAACTCTTTTGACCTCTGTTTTGAACTGGATATAAAAGCAGCTTGGGAAACCCAGGTCTGAAAAGAGTGGTCCAGACTGCCACCAGCTCTTTTTTTTTTTTTTTTTTACTTTGCCTCAGTTTCCCGGTTTGTATGGTAAAGCACTGGGAGTCATAGAGTCTTCTAAACTTCTTTTGGTAGGGCCTCACGGTTCTTCGCAGGTGTCTAAGGCTGTGGAAGCCAAAGGGCACAGGTCATGTTCTTCTTATCCAGTATGTTTGGTATGAATTTCTTTTTAAAAAAGGTCTCCAGTGGTTAAAACAAATATGTTTGGAGAACCACAGTTACTGAATTAGCTGCTCATGTCTGTAATTGTAGCAGAGGCTCTGATACAGTGAGAGGTAGTGGGTTTACCCAGTGTTCATATATATATGAAACAATATAGGGTTTAGGAAAATGCTAAAGGGAACAGTGCATTTCAGTGTTACTTTATTCAGAGGTAGACATAATTGAAAATGTTGCTTTTTGACACTTTATTTAAATGTGACTTTGATTTACATGTGAATGAATTCTCATATATGTACGCCAGGTTAAGGAGGGGTGACTTACAGGTAGGGTTGCAAACTCAAATGGCTCTAGAGGCACATGAGGGAATTGAGGGAAGCAGGGTTGGGGGGGGCCTTTGGAGGGATAACACAAAAGGGAGTCTTGTAGACGGTGCCCATCTGAGAGCACAGCTGAAAAAGAGTACCTCCTGCTCTACCTTGGTGCATTGTTGTCATGAAGGAACACGGATTTCTCCTGCCATATCTTCAGTTCCCTGACACTCCACCCTTTGCCCCTCCCACCCTGTCCCCAGCAGCTGGAAATCCGTGGTTTAATCTTAAATTTCTTGATTTTTTTTTTGACATGTTGGCCACGAATTCAGCAACACACTTGCACACTCATACACACGGATGGAGCTAAGCAAAACATACTTGGCCTGGGCTTCAGGTTTGCAATGTCTTTCCGCACATATACACGTACAGCATGTAATGTTCATTGAGTGCTCACGTGCCCGGTGCTCAGCTAAACCTTTTGTGAGAGTAAAAATATTTAGTGTTTAGAACCATTGGTTAACTAGTTATTTCCTTTCTACAGATGAATTTTGACACTTTGGAAGGCTAATAAATGACTTGCCCGGGTTCCACAGGTATTCAAACCAAGTAATCTGACTGTAGCACCACTGGGCAGAACTGACTCCGTGAGTATCTCTCTCCAACAAGGGTGATAAGCACACACGAAAAAAAACAAACAGCCGACTGTCAAGGGTGGATGGAGACTGTTATCCAATATTAGCTCATTTGTGTGCAGTGGTACTGTCTGTGTGGGTGCGTGCTGGATGTGATGCGTCCTGGAATGCTCTCTGCATTCACATTTTATAAGATTTTCCTGCTAAAGCTAAATGAGGCCAGTGCAGAAATTTCACGGGGAGTTTATATTTCTTTTTGTCACAAACTAGACGTCCTGAGCTGTGGGGCCAACATTGTCTCTGTCCAAGGGCAAAAGTACCCCCCCTCTCATTGCCATAGTTAAACCCCACCCATGGAAATGCTCCAAGTCCTGAATGATGATCACTTCCTCTGGGCAGGGGTATGAAAAATAAAAGTAAATCTAGCAGGAGGAGTAAATCCCAGAAGACAGAGATAAGTACTTGAGGTCAGAGACTGCATCTTTTATAGTTTGTCTACATACCAAACTCATTAATATGAATAATCTTCCTAGCTGTAGTGGTTGTAGTAGCAAAAGTAATACAAGAAACTAGTCTTGTCTTACATTTTTACGTCAACTCTTTCATTATTTCTGGGACCCAAGGAGGTCTCTCTTTGAGTAACTGATGAGAAAGTGAAGGTCTCTCCCATGTTTTTCCTTTATTTCCATTTCTTTTTCCTACCCACATAAAATACTTTGCAACCTTAAAAACTCTAGCCTATAAGACTCCAGGAAGAAAGACAAAAACTGTGTGCAAAAATCTATATGTTTATTCTTTTAGGTTTTTCCCCTGGGATATTTTGGAACTCCATTAGACGCTGTAAACCTCTTTATGGTTTATTCACTTGGTGCGGAATGGGGGAGAAAAAAAAAGAGCCAGTCCATGTGGGTGTATTCTTCTCAACACTCTATACCCATCATGTGAATGGAAAGAACCCAAAATCTTCATTTTCAGAACTGTATCTTAGCCCCTGGCTCCTGGAGAAAACCAGTGTGGTTCAGATGTGGGATGGGAAGAGTGGTTTGCATTGGCATCAGCCTTGCGGGTGCTTTGGGGGCTGGAGCACACTCAGCTGTGGGTTACAGATGCTTGCTCTCCAGTATTAATGTGGCCAACATGTGAAACCATGGCACCCACAATACTACACAAAGGTCCACGCCTCTGATAGTTTGAGAAATAACTCCCACATGAAGAAATTCCTTCTTGAAGGGCTGGAATACATTCTTGAACAGAAGGTCCTTTTCCAGAGGAATGGAACCCAGAAAGAGTCGCCCAATGATGTTGGATTGCACACCAGGGACTGTATCTTAGGATGTCGATGGTGTTGGGAACTTTAACTAAAAATAGAAAAAAAAACACCCTACTCTGAACTTGAGATTCATAAGGGCCATATTCTATGCTGTGCACATAGCAGAGAACTTGCACACTCAAGCCATTGGACGGTTTCTTGGGAGATGTCAAATGCAAACCATTAGGGTGGTGGTTGTCATCTGGTCTGACTTAGGGTGTGTTCATTTGTTTCTACCAATTTTGTTTCTCTGATCTGTCTCTAAGGTTGGGAGGGCCAGAGAAAACCACATAGACAAGAAAGGAAATGAGCATAGGGTCGGGTGATGCTTTCTCTGTAAGCTTAATAACCAAGACACTTCTCAGGTCCCAGAAATGTTTGTCTCTTCTCATGCATGAGGCCTGTGCTTCTTTCTAACAGGACACTTGAGAGAGCTGGGGTATTTCCATCCCCCATTTAGTTAGTGTGCTAGTTTTCTCATTCAGGTGCCATTTCCAGTGAAATAGTAGCTTATAAGTATTCAGAAGTTAGTTTATTGACTCTTATTGCACTTCTGAGCACCTAATAAATAATTTATTAGTCTGATGGATATGTGGCTACCTAACTATGGGGCATGAAATATGCACTGTTTTTCTAATACACTGTAGGGAGACCTGTTTATAAAGTATTTAGTATTGGTTTTATAATGCACCGTCGACAACAGGAGACCACGAAGCTCAAAGATCAATCTCATTTTGGCCCATAGTATTAATGCTGTTTTATAAAGCTCTATGACAGGTCACTTAGACAGTGGTCCTCGTAGAAAGGACTCTGTTAGGAAGGCCGGCTGCAGGGGCTGCCAGCGCCGTGGATGAGTATCTTCATCCAGGCCCCTGAGGTGACTGGGGGTTGCTGATGTTGGCCAGGTGATGGAACTCTGCATTTCCCTCTTCTCTAGAGGGATTCTGGACTGAGAGTGCCTGGTTCTGCTAATGCAGCCCCACTGATTGTGGGGAGAGCTGGGGTGACTTTGGCTCACAGTGGCAGGCAGTTCTGGAGATACGGCTCACGTGGGACGGAGTGGGTCTGCGCTCTGCTCAGCTAATGAAGTGACACTGTTCTGTCCCCCACTCCTTCAGTTCAAATCACAGATGTGACACAGCCTAACGGTTTTTGACTTTTGTTTGCTTTGGGGAGTTTCATTAGCCAGGAATAAGTTCTTAGACATTTAAAGAACTGCATGCAATAAATACTTAGGATTGGGAGACATCTAAATAAAAATTTAGTAATTTTGCCCAAAAGTCAATTCTTAGTGTTGCACTTTCTTTATGAGAACCAAATCCTATAGGAATGCCTTATAAGGCAAAGATGAACCTTTTTCCCTGTTATTATTGCCTGTTAGGGTATATGTTTGGAACAAGGCAGTTTTCAGTTCTGCCTTAAGAGCTCCTTGCTGGTTCTAAGTGTTCCTCTTCCCCAGCTGGGAGCTCTGAGCTGCACTTTCTTGACACCAGTCGGCTCGCTTGTGACTTCGCACACTTTTGAAGGAGCCAAGGCTGAGTCTCTTCTGCAGTTGGCCATTTCTTTTACTCACTACTCATCGATTCAGAGTTTCATGTTACCCACTCCAGTTGGACCATACCCTTTCTACTCTCCACAGGTCCTGGGTTTCATCCTGTCATGTCTCTCTTAGCAAGTGACTTCATCTGTCCTGAAATGATCACTTCTTTTGTGTAGCTATAGTTTATTGAGCATTTACTATGTGTTAAGCACTCAGTTAGGCCCTGGATTACCAAAGATAGATAAAACTCTCTTCCTTTCAACAAGTGTACAGTTTAGTGGGGGAGATGAGTAGTAAATTGGCTTTATACATGAGCATTACACACACACACACACACACACACACATATACATATATATATATTTTAACCACAGGTTTTTTTCTCTCTCTCTTACCTTTGGTTTTTGAGGGAAAAAAAAAATTTCTTCTCCCTTCAGGGGTACCCTTTTCATTTGTGCTCTTGATCACGTTCTCTCTTAGGACCCTTATTATATCTTTTTCCCTCTGGCTTAGATCTTCAATATCCTTTTCTCCCCTAGCTGTGTCCTCTTTGCCCGTGATAGACTTCTTTTCCCCTGTGGTGAGAAACAGACCATCAGCACACTAACACCACTTCTCCCAGGCCCTGCAAACTTTCAGGCTACCTCTCTTCCTTTACTTGCTTTCTTTGCAAAATTTCTCCATAAGATATTTTATCTTTTCTGTCTCCTTTATAATTTGCTCACTTCTTAACTGCTTTCCAGTCTGGATTCTATAACTTCTATACCTGTCTTCCCACTAAGACATCTCTCTCAGGACACAAGATATAATTATAAAATATTACAACCACAAGTATATATGGGAATGGTATAATGAATACCCATTTACTTAAGCTTAAGAACTAATGATACACAAATACATCTGAAGCCAGTGGTTACATCCCATTTACATTGTAGCCACTGCCATCTTCCCTATCCAATACCTGCCTTTCCATCCTCAAGCATTATAATTTTTTTTGTTAATTGTTTTGGGAGGAGGTAATTAGGTTTATTCATCTATTTATTTAATAGAGGTACTGGGGCTTGAACCTAGGACCTCTTGCATGCTTGACATGCACTCTGCCACTGAGCTATACCCTCCTCCCTTCAAGTATTACTCTGATTTGGGTGTTTATCTTTCCCGTGCATATTGTTTTGCTGCTACTATGTTTACTACTTATTATACTTGATTTTACTGTACTCTATTAAATGTATAGCATTGTTTCTTAGAACATTTAAAACTCTCAATTCAAACTTCCCGTGTCATTGAGAACATTGGGCAGCCACGATGCCCCATTCATACTGCCCCTTCTGTCTTCCCCTGCAATAACCATGGGTATCCCCAAGATGCTCACCTTGGCCAATTTCTTTTACCTCTTGTGTCACTTCTCTGTGGATGACTCAGATCCGATAACTCTAGTGTCACCTTGTTTTCTTAATGTTTCTAGTTGCCTAGTCACCAGCATGATCTACTGTTTTCCCAAACTGAGCTTACTGTATATATTCCCACCAACTGGTCCATCGCCGTTTCTGTTGACAGTGCTGCCGTGTCCTTGTGCTCAGAGTAATCAGAGCTTTAGTGTCACCTTGGACTCCTCTCATTTGTTACACACGTCTCATCAGTCGTTCTTGTCCTCTGGGTGTTATCTCCACATCGTGTCTTGCTCTTTTCCCTCAGCCCTGTTGCCTGTAGTCATTTTACCCAGACTGTTACAATAGCTTCCTCACCGGTGTCCTCACTTTTGTCCTTTCACACTTCAGTCCGTCTGTCATGCTGTTGCCAGATAAATCCTCTTAGGGTCCGGTAGTGATCATACCGGTCTGCTCTTGAGAAGCTTTCAGCAGTCCTGACTGTTGGTGGAGAACAGGATAAATAGCAACTGTTCTTACTGGCCTATAGGACCCTTCCTGTTAGGACAGTTCCCAGTGACCCGTCCACCCCTTCCATTCGTCATCGCTCTGCACAGATGTCTACACCGTGTGTTCTAGTCAAAGTGGACCCCTTCTTTAGGAATATCATCGGTTCTTAAATTCCAGCGCAGATGCTGCCTCTGCTTAGAAACTTTCTCTTACCACACCAGCTGGAAGGAATCTCCTTCCCTAATTGTGGCCAGTCGGGCCGCTGTTTCTCTTATCACGTTCGGTTTTATGAAGGTTGTTTTTGTACATGGCTTATCGCCTGTACTGGATTGTAAGCTTCTCCTGAGCGGGGACTGTATCGTAATGTCTGTGCTCCCCACACCTTCTCGTACTTGGCAAATAGGGCTTGGATCAGTATTCCCTCACGGTGGCTAAAAATGTTGAGTTTAAAATGTCTTTCTTGATAATACCTGGAAGAAGAGGGAGCTAGAAACTGAGCTAGTCAGGACAAAAGTGTATTCCTTACCAATGAGCAAATGATTCAGTTGTTCCGCCTTTGTTACTCTTTTTCTTTCCAGGGTTTGCTTTTTTAATGGTTGGCTGCTGTCAGTCTTAGTAACTCTTAAAACTGCTTGGGTGGCCAGAGGAGTATGTTACATTTGCAGTTGTTTTTTAATCTGTTGTAATGTACTCAGTTGCCTCCAAATGATACTGTCTGCAGAGTATGTGTGATTTCCTTCCCGATCTCTCAACAGGCATATTCGGTGACCACACCAAATAGCCATAATTACAAGTCAGAGGACAGGCTCAGTGAGCGAGGCTGGCAGGCTCATCTAGGGATCCCCTGTTGTGGGGTGGCTGCCTCCTCTCAGGTTGAGGTGTGTTCTTTTCCATTTAAGCCACCTGGATACACTCACATTCTTGTACCATCTAGTTCAGGTCTGTCTCACCTGAGTATTCTTTCTTCCTCCCTCTTACTGTCTTTCACACTCATCCTCATATTGTGAAACTCAGGAATTTATTTGATTCCTCACACTTCTTACCTTGGGAGAAATTATTGCAAGCAGTACATTTAGTGACAGTTACATGAATGATTTTTGACTGTGATGAAGTATCTGCCTTCTTCTGTCCCTTCCCTCCCCCACCTTATTTTATCTTTTCCTTCCCTTTTTTTCTTTCCCAGCATTCTAACTCATTGTTATTACTGATTTTAGATGTAGTACCATAGACAGTAGCAGTAGTAAACTAAACTTTTAGAACTGAAGCATAACGTGCATACAGGAAAGTGCACAACTCTTAAGTGTGTGCAGCTTGGTGAATTTTTACAAAGTGATCATACCCGGAACCACCAATTAGACGGAGATATCTCGCAGAACATCGGAACCTCAGAAGCTTTCCTTGTGCCTCTTTGTAGCCACTACTCTCCACTGAAGGTCATCACTCTTCAGAACTAAGTTACCCATTAATTCTTCCTATTTTTAACTTGCTGTTAATGAGTTTCTGGCATCTTTTGAGTTTCTCAATTTTGAAAACAATCTTCAAGTTCATTCAAATTAGCTTTGTTTCAACATTTTTTCATTTAAATATGTATGTCTATAAACTAGTCTCGGTGGTTTTCCAAAGATTTTGAAACTTCAAGTATACTTAGTGTTTCACTTTTTTAACTTAGTTTTTAGGTTTGTGAATTATATAAAAGAGGGTACCATCAACAGAGATGCTTTTTTTCTGTGATAACTCTAAGAGCGTTGTTGGATTAACTGGGTGTCTGTGAATCTCAGTCTTCTTTCCTGACAGTAATTTAAACTGTTTTTATAATAAGTTCACTAGGTCCACAGACTTGAGAAGGAAGAACATAAAGAAATTACTACTATCTTTATAATCCTTGCAGCTCTTCATGGTCATACAAAAATAATTTCCTGCTTACTCCTCAGTCTGTTTTTTATACTCATTTAAGAAAACTTATTACTGGGGGTTTTCCTCTAGATTTTCTCATGAAATGTAGACTTTAGGTTATGGTAGGAAGAAGCCATTGTCACTGTAGCTGAGAGAAAATGAACGAAGTCACTTTTGTGTTTTTAAAGCAAAACAGGATAGGTAAAATGTTTGACTTTTTGGGGGGCGGCTGGAGATTGATATTGACCTCAGATGCTGTTGCATCTGCAAATGTCTCGATTCTAAGGATTCGTCATTTCCTTAACATTTTACAAACGACCTCATCTACCACATCTTCCCCAAATCTTTTTATTTTTAAATTTTTATAGTGTTGCAAGGGATTATGGCATTTGGAGATCCCTGAAAACACATCCTTGATGTGTTTTTCTGAAACTGAGCCCCTGATTAGGCTGTCAGCAGATGCTGTGCACATTGATTGTTGCAATTGGTACCGAGACAAGTGTCAGCAGGGGTGGTTTCTCCCTTTTGCCAAAGAAGGACGAAGCTTTTAGGTAGTATTTACTCGTGGGGGATGTGCCTGCCTCTGTTTCAAGTGATTTAAATTTCTGTCCTATTCAAACCTTATTTTAGGAGGCCTGTTTTCCTCTTAGTCTGAGGTCACATAATACTGTTCTCAGTGCACAAGCTTCTCCCTTGGTGCAGGTGATCACGATATTTGGTAGGGCAGTTAATGTTACTGTTTTTTTGTCATGTGCTCTAATGTGGTATTCCTGTGGTGAACATCGGTGCAGTTAGGACCCTTGATGCTTTGGCAAAAAACATACTAACCAAAAACTGAAAGTATGCCTGCACGTCTTGTTTACATGATCTTGTCCCCTGAAATCTTCAGGCCATTCTGGCTGGGGTTTCTTTATGTTGAAATGCCCAGCCTGGCCGCCGGAGCCACCTGGAGAAGGTATGGTTGTAAACAGGACGCAGCATGCACAATTGTAACACTGACTATTGTAGGGGAGAGAGGGGCCAGTGATTGAGTCTCGCAAGCAGAGAGGACGTGCAGTTTTTTCTTCTTTCCTTTGACTCTGCAAAGAGATCCGTACTGCATTTTGAAATGGTTAATCCATGAGCTGATAACCCACATTTATGTCTCACGTTTTTAGAGAATAAGCAACAGAATTGATGTCATCAAAGAGAAAGATTTATAGAAGAATACAGGTGCATAGTTCAATTCTTTGATGCACAAACGGACACTGGGTTAGATTCAGTAGTTGGCAGACATGCATCTTCCTTTTAATCTGGATTAAAGGCGGCTGCATTCAGCTTTGACTACATCATCTGATAAATGGAGACACGAATGAGAATTGTTGACTAAGAAAAGTTTTCCAGTTTCCTTAACATTTAAATGTAGGGGGCCACGTAGTATCATCGTTTTCTCTGCAGTCATCCAACCTGACTGCCCTAGACCGCTTGGCTCTTGAAACGGGGATGTTTCATCCCTTACAAGGCTGATCCTGGAAGGAAATTAGGAGCCAGTGGATAGTGTGAGATGGAGGTGTGATAGGTGAATGCTAATGGTGAAGATGAACAACTTAAAGTGTAGAGATGTCTCATATCAGAACTCTATCTTAACAGCTACTTTTTAATCTCTTTCCTTTCCCTCCAAACATACAGGCACCATAGAGTAATACTTCATCTTTGTGTGTGTGTGTGTGTTTTGTGGGGTGAACTTTTCACTGTCCTCCCATCCAATGACATATGTGACTCAAGGGAAAACAGGCAGCTTAGATTATGATATAATTATACACACAGGGAAAAACCTCAGTTGAAATTATTGTTAGTTTTACTTTTTCTCTGTTCATGAGCATGAGTCCAAAAAATACCCCCCTTAACTTCACATGGAAAATGAAACTTTACACACTAAAATAGGGATGGCAGGTTTCACAAGGGAAAAAGGGTGCTGTCAACTTTTTTCCTCAGGAATATGGAAATGTGGGTGGATTATCTGTTCAGAGGAGGTTTCCTTTATTAATTCTTTTTCCTTTTTTTCACTTAAGACATCTGTTAACATTTCACACAGCCCAACAGATGTTGCAAAGCAAGTCTCATACTTTGTTCTCAAGAAAAATGACATTTCCTCAGTTGGTTCCCCCCACCTCTGTGACTAGGCCCAGCCTCTGCTGCCGCCTCATTTGCATACATTAAGTTATATACCTTAATGACATACGAATTTGTAGTTTCAGCTTTATTTGCATACGGCAAAGTCTGATTTGATTAGAAAGTGGTTTACATGGCTAGAGTTAAGAGAGGTCATACCACTTAAAAAATCTCCTTTGAGAGTGGCAACCTAAGTCCACATATAGGAGTGGATAGCCAATTACTAAAATTTTTTTTTTATAAAATAAGTGAATTACAAAAGCTTGACTTGTTTTGGCATAAGGAAGTGCTGCTTGTCATGCGATGTGGCGCGTCATTTTTATTATTTTGGCAAGAACAGGGACAGTTTTGTCTTGACAAGCCATTAGATGAATACCAGCATGTGTCACATGAAAAACCACTGATCTTTAACCCAGCTCTGTACTTAACCAAGCCTTGAAAATGAACAGTGAATAAAAGAAGAGCAAAGGCCAGTTTACTGTCATTACAGATTACAGAATCTGTTAACAGCTGCTGAGCTGAACCCAGGGAATTACAGGTATTGTTCTGTGAACCAGTGGAAGTCCTAGAGATGCTTGTTATACTGTGTCTATAAATTGTACATTTATTTGATATTTGCTTAGGATTTACATAGTTGGAAGCATAGCTAGAAAAAAGGGAAATCCTTGAGTACTTTCTCAGTGTATGAAATGCATGCCTTTATCACAAAACTATACACACACACGTACATGAGGTTTCCCTACCCCCAATTACAGAACTTATTCTGAGAAAGCAATGTGCTTTCAAAGAAATTATTAATAAATATTAAAAAGTATCCCCCCCCATCCCATATACAAACACACAAAACAAAATCCTTTGTTTCTTCAAGGTTTTTATTGTGGCTAATATTTGCACCGACGTGTAATTTTTTTTTAATGGAGGGAAAGAACGTAACCCACCTCAATACCCAAATATTGAAAAGATCAGTAACATTTTAAGCAGTCAGTTGTGGGAATTCTTGCTTACAGAGCTAACAAGAAAGAACACACTTTCTTACTCTGCTGGTGGAATTGCACTGTGCCTCCCTATAGTCTTGTTATTCCACACTAACTGAAATGCAAATTCTTGGCAACTAATTGGATCTCATTGAGGGTACATGCACAGTATGTAGTTATATGCAAAAAGGTTTTTAAAAATACCATTTCTCTGCAATTACAACTTTTAATTACTATTCAAAAACATTGATATCTATAGTATAGCTGGAGAATATATATGTCTAACTTTTTTACAGATTACTAAAAAACCACGAGCTATGAAATGCTACATTAAGGGACCAGCTCAAAAGTTAGGGGGAAAATGTTTCTTCACAGCAGTCTATAACTATACATTGGATTTTAGTAAAGTCCTGTGAAAATAAAGACTATTTTTGAAGTTTAGTTTTC